>NW_010121062.1:0-39097 GCF_000699245.1 Pterocles gutturalis
CCTCTTCTCTAAAGTAACAGGTGACAGGAGGAGAGGAAATCACCTCAAGTTCCGCCAAGGGAGGTTTAGGCTGGATATTATAAAAAAATTCTTCACTGAAAGAGTGATCAGGCATTGGAAGAGGCTGCCCAGGGAAGTGGTGGAGTCACCATCCTTGGAGGCGTTCAAGAAATGTGTAGATATGGTCCTTAGGGACATGGTTTAGTGGGTTAGGTGGTGTTGGGTTGATGGTTGGACTTGATGATCCTGGAGGTGTTTTTCCAACCTTAATGATTCTATGACACTTGCCTGTATTTTAATATTTTAATACATGCAAGTGCGTTTTGCCTACCTACCTTCCTCTTGCAGTTTTGTTTAGAGGATGTCCACTTTCGTATTTGTACGTATAAGTACTTGTCCTCCCTTTCTACATCTTACTGAGAAATTTTCATATCCTTTGAGTTGCTCTCATTGGAACTACAGTGGGGCTGCATGCTGGCTTTTTAGAAATCTTCTCCATCAATTGATATGAAGGAAATTAGGAAATTGTGGTAAATTATAATCACTTTACAATTAAGAATATGGCTGAAAACGAAGCTTCTTTTTCTGATGTAGAACCAACTAACTACCCCCTAGAGACATGAAGTTATTAACATGCTACTGATTTGTTTTTTATTCCGACCAAGTTGTTGTTGTTTTTATTCTGACCTAGCAGAAAAATTAGCAGCAGTTGACATTCAAAAGAGTTTTTGAATTACTAAGTGGAAAATTGAAGAGAAATTGCTGTTTTACAGTAGAGTGGATCTTCTGTTAAATGTTACATGCAATCACTGTTTTTCCCAAAGAGGTATGGAGTGTAACACACTTCAGAAGATATTGTATTAGTACAAACATTGTACTTCTTATGTGAATGTGCTTTATGGGACACGGTTAATATTGTGCTCTTTGGGCCACTATTCCCACTTTAGTATCGCTCCAGGTTCTCTCAAAAAGAGGAAGAACAATAAATTGTTTCCAGGAGGAAGAATGATGCAATTTGGACCTATGTCAAGTGACTGTATTATTTTAAGTGGAATAAGAAGGAACTTGAGGAATGAAACAACCAACGAAATTCTTGGTTGCAGGAGAACTCGTGTCACATTCCTGTCTTTAGGACTATACTGCAATGTGGCTAACCCACCACAAATGTACAGTTAAAAAATGCCTAAAGCTTAGGAACTTTCTCTTACAGCTTTTTTATGGCACCGATTTCATATGATTTCATCTGAATTTATTATTTGGGGGGAGAACCCTTCTTGGTTCTTTGATTTGTTGGTAAATAATTAGTGGAAGTGTATTCTGAAAAGGCAGAAAAGGGCCTATTGCTCTTTGGTATGTTTTAATCTGTAATGCCGAGGCAGAGAATGATGTGCCGTCCTTGAAACTTCCTTCTAAAATACTCTGTGTTCAATAAGATGCATAAAACAAGTGTTATGATGGCTGTTAAGTGCTGACATTAAAGAACTGATGTTTACTGGGACATATTGGATATCTCTAAAATTTGAATAATATGAGTTAAATTTCTTTTTATAATTTTGTCAGCCTCTAGGATGGATTTAATTTTTTTAAATCAAATTGCTGCATTCAGAGCAAGCTCTTTAAAGAGACTTTTATAATGAAATTGTAGAGCAATTGTGTTGTGTTTCAATATGAAACAAGCCAAGAGCAAGTTTGCCAAGGCTTGTGAACCTGGACTGAATTTAATATGCTCTCCCTATATTTTTTTATGTTTTTGATTTGGAAAAAGTTACTAAATCAAATCAGAACTCTGAGGATATGAAACCATAGAAATTAAAGCTAAAGGTGTGCTGAACCCAAGCTCCTGAGTTTCAGTTTCTCAAGAGGATTGGTGTTCATCAGTTCTAGGGTTTTCCCCATTGATTTGGAAACTTTCACGTGTTCAGTAAAATTTGATTACTGAATTCTAGGCGAAGAACCAAATAAACTTCAGAGAGAGTGAGCTGTTGGAAGAGTGCTCTTCCACCTTGGTCCTTGTCTCTGACCTATATTTTTGTTATTAAAAAAATAGGAGTTAGGAAGCTGGCGTATCAGATTATATGCTGTTCATGCCACTCCATGTCTCTCTCTTCTCGTCCTTCCCCATGAGATTTGGACTTTATGCCTGTGTTGGGAATCCTGCGTGTCATCCTCTTCTGTCAAGTAACTGTATTTGAAAGAGTCTTTCCAGAAGCAGAGTTGCTATTTCTGTAGAAGATGATGCTAAGCGCAGTGGTGGTATTGATTTATTGAGAGTTCAAACAATACACACTGGAAATACTGCTTACCAATACAATTAAGATAAGCCTAATTCAAATTCTTCACTAGAGTAAAAACAGTAAAAAAATAATTTAGAAAGTAACTTTATTTCTATTGAAGGCCTAAAATAATTCAGATTGGGGGAACTCCCAGTTGTGGTGGTATTGGTGGAGGGTTGTTTGCTCTTTGTATCTGTGTGTGTTGGTCTTTGGTAGATGATATTGACGACATTGTGAGCAGAGTTTAGTGTACAGTGGAAATGCCTGAGAGGAGGTCAGGGAATGATTCATCTGCTAATCCATCTGCTCTTAGCTGCCTGCCCTGGGGTGGCACGGTGCATGGCGGGTAAGGGGTGAAATGCGTGGGCACTGTAGATTGTGAGTCCTTTTGTGCAGCTAGGCACCTCTTTGTTCCAGCAGCAGTTTTGGTTAGTCCCTGTGTGCATTAGTTTTAGTTTTCAAATTTTAGGAATGCTTTCCTCTTCATAGGGCTGCCTGAGCCAACGAAATCCTGATCTTTAGTCCCTGTAAAGGCTGCTCAGGGTTTCTACACTTTCTGTACTTGCACAGGAAGGGTACAGTTGTCCCTCAGTTGGGTTGAGGCATGTTGTAAGAATTCAGAATACGGTCAAGTCCATTCAAAACAGTTAATACAATATTTCCTGAATTTAACTAGTGAAACAAAATCCAGGGAAACAGTGTAGAAGAAAGAAATAGATGAGTTTTCTAATAGTTTCCTAATTTTGTTCCATAATTCTAATGGAAAACTATATCCTGTGAAGTACGTGTGCCTTCTCTGTTGCTCACTTACAATTAATTTCCCAGTTGCTGGATAATCCTTTAACATCTGAAAAGACACATCTACCTGCAATCTACAAAAGTCTGTCCCACACTGTTTTGGTAACAGCAGTCAGCTGTTCTGGGGAATGTTACATGTTCAAAGCACTCAACAAATATTAGCTAATTAATTGATTAAATTGAAGAACAAAGCATTCTTCCAGCAGTGCACGAGTATGTGCTTAGCACACATTACCAATAAATGGATTCCAAATCTCTTTAGCAGATTTAGGAGACACACTGTACTGATGTCTGGTGAACACTTGGATAAAGTGTCTTAATCTGATAATTTTATATTCATAGTGACTCAAAATGTTATGCTGCAGAATGGCCAGATACAATGTAATTTTTTTTTAAAAGTCCATGTGACTACTGAGAAGTATTAGCATGTTTCACTTATGTAATGAAGTTTTTTATCTTTAAATAGTCTTTTTCTTACTATATAGTGATTGCTTTTTAAGAAATTGGAGAAATATCCATGTAAGTTAGACTAAAAAAATCAGCAGAGCATATTAAGTACAAGTTTTCTGGTTTGTTTTGTTTTTAGGCTCAGTTTGAGCATCATTTTGAAAATCTTATCCCTTAAGAAGAGATGGTACAAAAAATACAACTATCCTGTCACAGCTTTATTAATGGCCTAAAAAATTCACTTCAGCACATACAGAAACTGTACTGAAGAATACTAGTCATAGTTATTATTCAGCAGTTTCTTGAGGAAGACCACTGAATTTGAAGAGTAAATAATCCTTTCAGTCAGAAGAGTTTCCTCCTGTGGCATACATTCAGTTTCTAAAATATGTTATCCAAAATTCAAACATTAGCCTTTACCTACATACATGCCTTTTGTGTTTGGAGCATTCCTAGGATTTGTTGTTCTTCCTAGATAGAAAGCAGTAGATTACAATGATCGTGAATTTACCTGCCATTTTTATGGGATATTTGTGTTACTTTTTTCCTGAATGCTGAATTCCCAAGTGGCAGAAAATTGAGTAGTCTTCTAGTGTATTTTCCCTTTAAGTAGTAAACAAAAGGGAACAGGAGGCTATGAAATATACTGCTGAACTTCCCTTTAAGCTAGGCATACTATCATGCTAACAAACAATACTATGATGTTTGAACAAGAAAAGTTGTCAGTTTTTCTTAAGAGCACAATAATCTCTGAAAAATAAAGTTGGGTAGAAAAGAAGAGGAGCAGAGAGGGGTTGGAAGGAAAGGGGAGAAATTGTCCATTATCATTAGAAACTGCTGTAATTTAGGAGCCTAGAAAGCATGAATTCAAGTTTCACCTCCTACTGCACTTGGAATTGCGTGATTGACTGAAGTGTTTTCATCTGGATACAGACAGGGATTGTACAAGATTTACAGACAGATTAAAAAGGTTTCAACAGGCTCGCTGCTGACAGCACTGAGTGTTGTTCTGAAGGTATTTTCCTGAAGCTCCTACAGGTAATGAAGAAAATACAATAGTACATTTATCTAGTCTTCCCAACACCACTGTTATTTCCAGTGCTAAAATATTATAGTACTTCATAATGTTATCTGCATCTTGGTCTTATATGCTAATAATGCATCTAATTTAAAGACGCTTCTGCTATGTTTGCGAGTTCAGAAAGGTTTTCTCTCTGTAGGTGCTCTCTTCAATCCATTTTCATTTTTCAGATGGTGCATGTTTCCTTCAGTATACTTTAAGAAAATAATACCTTTTCCAATGGCAGTGACAGATCTTCGGGCTTCACAATAATGCAATTCCAGACTGTTCTTTTTCTGCTTCTAAACTGCTCCTTTCATGCTGATACAAGATTTAAAAAGTTACAGATATGTCTTAATAAGACTGTTCCTCTTTAAAGGAAGAACTTGTTCTGTGTAATGAAGAGTTTCATGATGCAAGTCTTCATTGATGAAGACTTCCATGTAATGAATCCACTTGGAGAAGAGGGATTGTATCTCACAGTATGGAAGCGGCTGGGGCTGTTGGAGTAATTGGGATCATGGTGAGGAAGGACTGTTCTGCAGCCTAATGTAAATGGTCAGCTCCAGATGCAGCTGTTTGATATGAGGAACTGGGAGGAAGTATGAAAGATAAGTCTCTCTTGGGAGAAAGATATTCTCCCAAGAATAAAGCTATCTTTGCAGTATTTTTTGGTGAAGCTTATATGACTGATTAGCAACATTGAGTTGGGACAGTTTAGTGGAGATGATGCAACAGCAGAGTGAGGAACAAATGTGAAAGTGATTGTGGAAACAGAAGTGAGAAACGTATGAGCTTTGGTGTGTTGCATTTGTTAAAAATGTGGACTACATGTTCTGGCCAAGGTTAATGCAGAGTTGCTCATAAAGAAGAAATCTGAATCAATTTGAGTATCTGCAGGGAGACAGCCCATGTGACTGTCAAGAAAATATGTGTTTTGACTTCATGAGTTTCCTAAAGTTTGGCTTATGGTGCTCTCCTTTGTGGCTGTTTGTTGGCATAATCCTGAAGTACAGTTCTAAGATCTGAATGTCCCCCAATTTATAGAGTTACTGTAATAAAATGGACACTGGACCTCACCAAGCTAACATCTGCAATAGCAAAGGGGATCTCCTCTAGTTGTGTTTCTTTTTGTATATGTGTATATACACACCCCCTTTTTTAAAAAATTATTTTTGCCTTTACTAATGAATTGGATTAGAGTGGGTTCTTGTTCCATACGGTGACAACAGAAAGCCCTTGCATGCCTGCTCAGAAATGTGTCTGGTTATGGAGGTAGGTAACGTGGTCCAGTGGCTGCCTCCGGGGTCCTCTGCTTCTTTCCTTACTAGTGCAAGGGTTTTGGGTAGAGCCCAAAAGTTCAGATATGAGGGATGAACTCTGTAAAATCAGTGTGAGAGGAAATCCCAGGGATGGAATAGCTTGGTTTCGTTATATTGTTTTATGCCAGAATTTACTGTGTTTGACTGTACTTTTTGTCAAGGTTGCTGTTTTTTCTCTCTATGGTGAGCGAAAGTCTCCTACAGGCAGAAATAAAAGGAACTTGGGTCATCAGTTTTCAGTGCTAATCCCTTTGTTGACAAAATGCTCTCTCAGGAGAAGAAAATCCTGTGCTATGTTTGCAGGTGTGACAAAATACTGTGCCACTGTGAAACTTATATCCAGGCTGCTGGCTGCTTTGTTTCATTTCATAAGTAGTCACTGGGGCACTTGTGCTCCCAGTAGGCTTGCTCTCAGAGAAAATCCACACACCTGCTATCTCTTTGATCGTTGAAATAATGACAGCAGGAAGAGTGGTAGTTGCTTTGTCTCCTGCCTTAAGCCCATAGCAGTGTTGAACACCTGTTAGTAGGTGGTTGTGATACTTACTGTATTAAATAGCTGTAATATGAGCACATTCTTGTACAGAAGAAAATTTGAAACATAGTGTCTTCAGTGTTGCTTGGGCCAGAGGACCCAGGGGCTTTTGCTCCTCTTTCTCATTAAAATTTTAAGTTTGTGCAAGGAGAGTTGAGAAACCAATCACCTTTGTGTGAAAAACGTTGATTTTGGCCAAGTTCTTTGAGAGAAAATTTCCAGTGATTTTTGACACCAATTGATGCTCTTGATACCTCTTTCAAAAGCCTCGGATATGTTTATCTGTGTATATATGCATATATATATATTATTTGTGGATATGTAAGTACATGCAATAAATGAAACTTCCCATCCTTCTTGAAGTTGTTTTTCCCACACAAGGGTTGAAGTTAGCTGTCAGGACAGAAAGAAGTGTGCTTTGTGGTAGATGATGTTTCAAAAAAAGTCTTTGTAGTCTCCCAAATGGTTGGTGGCCAATCTCTTCCTACAGCCGTGTGGTTAGTCATTTTTATGTTAGATCTTTGAATTCTTCAATACTGAAAAACCATGTCTGTTATAAAGTAGTAAAGATATGCATCATAGTGTGCTACAGGGGCAAAATGACCCTCCTTGCTGTTTATTTCTTGGTAAAGAGCTTGCAGCTGTGATGGACAAATGTGTTTGTGTGTTTTTTTTTTTTTTTTCTTTTTTCTTAAATGAATGCAGATCACTGCAGAAAGTCTTGATATAGTAAGAAGTGTCCAGTGTAAAGGATCACAGCCTTGGTTTGTGCATGAATTCTCCTTGCAATAGAACTTTCAGGATTTACTGCTCTCATGCTTTGGCAATGTAGAATGAGGTTTGGTCAATGAAGAGCGATAACTGTAGTGATCAATAATCAAGTGATTTGTGAAAAGCAGTTGATGACAGTGAGTGTGTGCTGGTTCCAGATGTGTATGTACTGTAGGAGCAAGGCACACTGAAGTGGGTAACACTGCTCTACTGCAAGGTAAGCCATTCCTGTTTGCTCCTTGCAGTGAGTGTTGATTGCAAATGACATCATTGGGCCAGATTTAAATAATGCTAAGTAAAAGACTGATGATTTTGTCTAAACTAGGGAAATGAGAGGTAGGATGGAATAGTCTCTTGTGTACAGTAGCTTAGGGGAAGGTCAGTTGTGTGGTTTTAGGCTGTGTTTTTGATGGCTTTGCTTATGTGTAGCATTTATTCTTCACATGCCTTTGTGACAAACAAAATGAAAATGTGACAAAGATTTCAAATGGATTGCTGTCAAAATTAAACAGAAGTAAATTAATGCATGTTGAGAGGTGTATTGTCTCGGTTGCCCACAGTTCAATAATTTTTCTTCTATTAAAGATGATTTTTTTTCAGGGAAGAAATAAACCTGACAGTATCAAGGTTTACAATAGCAGCAACAATTTGACATTGTTTGGATTTTTATTATTTTACAGATCTTCTCAAGAAACTAAAACCAGATATGTAAGGTATTCATTAAATTAATAGTGAATGTATTACAGCCTTGTGAGTCATCCAGTCAGCAATGAAGTTTTAGCTGTTGTAATTTTTGTACTTTTTCATCATCAAATGTTTCCCTTTTCTGATTAGAAAAGCTTTGCAATCCGGCAAAGCTTTTGCCATATAAGTTCTTACTCATGCAGGTAATCCCGTTAAAATTCACTGAGACTGCTCGTGTGAATAGCCTGGTAGTCTGCATCTAAATTAATAAAGAAGTCTTGTTCCTGTTCTTCTAGAGTAGAGGTATATCAAACACTGAAAGTGCTTTAAGTGTTCTTTAACCCAAGCTCTAAAGGATGCCATAAATTTAGTAAGTGGTGGTTTCTATAATGCATAGCAAGAGCAGCAGAAATTATGGTGACAGATTAGATGCTGAAATCACTGTATGAAGAGGAAAGGAAAGGTAGAAGGAAAACAGGGATCTGATTCTGCTTTTCTTGCACCACTTTTTTTTTGCCACTGTAATGCTGCTGACTTCAGTGGCTGTCATCCTGACTTGCACCTGTATGGGAGCATGTTTATCTTGTCATTTTAGGAAAATGGATTTAGTTAGATATCTGGTTTTTAGTGAAAGGAGCACCATATTGTAAAGCTCTGTCAGTAGCTAAGGGTCACTGCTACCCCTGTATTTAACACTTTCTCTGAGTTCTCTGAAAAAAGTTCATTTAGATTGAAGTCTTGTGCATGTCCAGTGAGGTACAATGTTTTAGATTATGAGGTTAATCAGAGAAGTTAATTCTGAGTAAAAAAGCCTTGGAATACCAGGCCATTTAATATTTTGTGAAGTCTTCTCACCTTTTGTCATAAAATCATGTTTCAAAATGCATTAATTCTGAAAATTTTGAGTATGTTTTATTCGGCAGTCTTAAATGACCTTCAGTGCTAATGAATATTCCAATGCAAAGCTGAGCTGTTATTCTGAAAAATTAAGTAGTTGCTCAAGTCCTAGGAATTTTATAAACTTGTCCTGTGTTTAACAGAGTTTATAAGCTGCTTCATCTGAATCAGCATGGCTGAAGGAAGAAACTACATAGGTCTTACAGAGCTTTAAATTCTACCATGCATGACTTCTCAGAGGTTTTCAACAGCTTCAGCCTACCCCAACAGGTTGAGAGAGATTGCACATGGCCAGCAGAGCTGGAAATATTTTATAGAGTCAGCAGCAGAAGTTTTTGCAGATCCCAGGGGCTGAGCAGAGTGTTCAGGCTTCCCAGGTGCAGCAGTTGGGTTCTGTGCTATGTGCATCTGCCACAAAGTGCAATAGGAGAAGTACTGCTGTGAAGGTCTCCCAGAGAAGGCTGGAAAGCATCAGCTATCCTACTTTCTGTGTGTATGTAGTGTTATTCCCATATTTTCCGTGATTCTTTTTCAGAAATAAGTTCTTTTTAGGACAAAATTGACTTCCAGTCATGTGAGAATGTTTCAGAAGTAGGCACTGATGCCTAACTTTTTAGTTATTAGCAACCCATGCTGTATAAAGCTTAACAAAAAAAATAATATGGTGATAGAATTCTGAAGGCAGTGGTCCAAGACAACTTTGCCCAGAAAATATATATAAATATGTATTTCTGCAAAACTGAAAAACCTTTCATTTTTTAGAAGCCTATTTTGTATTTTAGGAATAGTGAGGCACCGTCATTGATTAATGCATCCAGTGAGCTCCTGGGCACTTCTGGTAAATTTCTAGATTTTGGAAGATATTGATGCAGTATCTTGTAAAATCAGCAATTTCAAATAGGTGCTGATTTTTACAAGCAAAGGTGAAGCAGCAGTCCCTGCGCCAGAGGCGAGGTATTGGCTTGAAGTCTCTAGTTTGTCCATGTTTTCCTGTATTTCCATGTTTTTATTATTGAGCTGTGTATGTCCAAATAGTAAATAGTCAACATATTTCAGAGATCTTGGATTAATAAAAACTTACAGAAATAGTTTCAAGCCCTCCACTTATACTTACACACACAAAAATAGCTTTTAGGGTAACTTGTAAAAACTATAAATAAATTCTCCCCAATGTCCCCTACCCTCATTTTCCACACATGATTCAACAGAGGAGTGAATTATTACACTCATGGGATTGTAATGCAAGGAAGCAGTTACTGCAATATCTGATTGCTCGGCAAGTTCTCCTAGGTCCTGATATATTTTTCTGGATGTACACTAGGATGTACACCCATCCTGTGAGATTATAGCAATCATACCTTGAAAATACATTAGCATTCCCTAATAGTGAATCACCTGAATTTATCCCAAATAAAAAATAAATCATCCCAATTGTTCTTCTTATTAGGTTCCTCTTGCACATTTTTATTTTTGATGCATAAGCATTTCTATAAATGCGTTACATCTGGGTACTATGCTGAAAAGGTTATTAGAAATGGGACATGGGCAGATAGGCTTTATTTTTTTAAATAATTCCCCAGCTGCATAAGCGAAGCCCTGCATTGGCCTTGTGTGACTGTAACAAAAGACTTAGCTCCTGCTGTAGGACACTGTGTCATCCTGGGGAAACATGAAAAGGTCCATATCTCCCAATTTGTCTTTCCGATTTTTTTACTGATATATGTGAAGGATAGTCTGGTTTGCTAGACATTTATCTCTATATTCCTAATATTAATGAAGAGATTGAGGTAAGTGTGTGGTTGACGTGAAAGAACATTATATCAGCCTCAGATACAATAACAAAGACAGTTGTCAAGACGTGACAGAGAATGTGCTTTTTAAGTTATAGACAATATGCTTATGCTTCTCAACTAAAACTGCACAGTCTATCGCAGATAAACATATGCTGTGAACTAGCAGAAATTATGTTCCTGTCGCCATGAATGCCATCCTAAATACATCCTCTTTGTTAAAGAGAATGCAATCCAAAGGTGCAAGAGTGAGATAAATTACAGTAACTTTTACATGCACTTGCAAAAGCATCTGCTAACCTTTCCAAACAGAATAGACTTTCACCTCGATGTGTTTGTATTGCTTGGAAAATTATCTGCTCTCAAGGTACCACTGATGGAGAGGGAGGTGAGGCAAAGCAAGCAGCTTGCTTTACCTGCATGGGAAGAGCATCCCTTGGGGCCTGGATACCAGACACATAGCTGAACCTGTGTCTTTATTTGGCCTTATTTTAGGCAGAAATCTTTGTCTTCACAAGGACCGTCTCTGAAAATGGATTGTGTAAAAAGCAGATGAGGGAGTTTCATGATTTGGCTCTGGCTGTAAGTCACCACAGTAGTGCTTCTCAGATTTTAGAAGCTGATGTTTGCAAATTAATTACTTGGCCTTTAAATAGTTCCAAACCACCCAAAGTGCTCCATTATGTTAGCACAGGCTTGAGAAATAGATATGTATTACTAGCTAATTGAATAACATATGGTGTTGATTAGTGCTTAGCTCTTTTTATAGAACTCAATTAAAAAAATGACTGCAGTATATTTTGAGACTATGAGATGTCTGTTGGTTGCTTCTGGCACGAGGGAACTGCAAAAAAAATTATGAACTTTTTCTGTTTAGTTCATCTAGAAGTTCCTTTAGGAACTTGTGGTGCATGTCACTGTGATGGGAGATAGGCTGGAGTCTGTTCATGTGCTGCAGTAGTGAAATGCAGCCTTTCCTGGAAGATTTAAGTGCTCTCTCAGCAAAACAAAACAAAAGCACAGGCTTTTATTTTCTGCGCTATTGCTCAAGGTATACGAATATACAATGAGCCTATTTCAGATGGATAAAAATCTACTCTTACAGGGTTCAGTTTGCAGAGATGCATTTCTTGGGAGGAGTCCCAGGACTTAGACGTTAAGTTATAAAGCCCTCCATCTCCAGATAACCTCAGTCTCCTTCTGCCCCTCCTCTCACCCAAGCAATAAACATGTGGGGAGAACCTGCCTTTATTTCTTTCACTTGTTGCAGTTTTTGCTCAAGAGATTATTTTCCTTTTAAACTTTGCAAAAATCACCTGAGATGATGATGATTATGATTTTCTTATTATTCATATGGATGGTTGAAGTGGTATAACAACTAGCAGCAATGATCAGATTGGGAGGAGCTGGAAGAATATGGAGAAACAATAAATGGGAAAATAAGGTGTTTCTCCGTCTGACTTATCTTTTTTTTTTTTTTCCCTTCCCCTCTTAAGACAACTTTTTTTCTGTATTTTGTGTAGATTTTTTGAAGAGAAAATTTGATAAATAGTAGCTTGAGATGTGATGTGCACTATATGAGATAAACAGCAACAAGAAATACTGACTTCTATCTGCAATTTTATCACTGACTAGTAATTTAGCTCTTGGGTATATGACCTGAAAAGCTCTTCTTGCTTTTTAGAAGCAAGGGATGGTTATTTCTACAGTCATAAAACCCTTAGTAGAAAAGCCTACCAACAGTGTAAAATTACTTAATGCATGTATTTTCCAGATTTTCCGATCAGCTTTTATTATATACTATTTTGTATTTAATTTTCATCTGAAAGACAGCAAAATCTAAAAGATTCGGAACAAAGGAGGTCCTGAAAAATCAATTCGTTTAAAAAAACCCCACCTTTCCAATCCCAGAAGGTTCCCATTCCCTGGTAACTCTTCCACTGAAATGACATTCATTCATCCATCCAGAGAAAACAGATGAATCCTGCAGTGTACCCTGAAGGTTACTCATGTCATTTGTGAGGGAGCTGCATTTCAGAGATGCAGTGCTTTCACCGTGAGTGCCCTTTCACTGTTTTCCGATTGTTCATCATTCTCATTGTGTGTTTGTAACTGCCGCAGCAGCAATGTGTAAAATAGACCATTCATGACCTAAATTGCTGTGGGCTCTAAACCAGAAGCAAATGCAACCTTGGTCAAAAGCGGAAGGCTGCAGTGTTGGGACCACTAGATCCAGTGATAACAGGGGTGGAAAAGACAAAAGCTATTTTATTTTTTTTATTCCTGATCCTTCCCTGAGGATGTCCTGCCCCCTCCATCTATGCATAAAATAGATGCCAATATGTTCATTTTAAGCTTCTCCCAGGAACAAATTTATAGAGCCAACATGTTATTCAGTGAGGTCAATCTAGAGGTTGCAAAGGCAAGTTAGCTGTCACTGGCTTCTTGGTAAAGTGGTCACAGGTAACTGATGCAGCAGGAGTTTTTGAGTAGTGTAACAGGTAAACAGGAAGACTGTAGCCTGGAGGTATCCAGTTTTGGGAAGGGTCCTGTCACCTATATCAGCTCACAGTGGAGGAGTTTCTTAAAAGGCTGACACAAAGGTCGCTCTGCTACCATGACTGTCCTATCTAATTCCAGTGCTACTATCTGCTGCCCTGCTACCAGTAATGTCCTATCACCTGAAAGATGCAGCATCAAAGTTATGTTGTTCGAAAAGATTGGAAGATTCCAGTTATTGCCAGAGGGGGTTTTGTGTGGTGTGCTGATAACATTCCCTCAAGATGTGAAAACTGACAAGATGATAATTAGAGACAGGATCTTGATAAGTGATTGAATTTTCTTAATTATTTTTTAAACATTGTTCTAGCAACAGTTCCTTTGAAAGTGGATTATATTTGTTAATGTGTTGTTATCTGTTGATATCTGAAAACCAGTTTTTCTTTTAACCTGCCAAAGTTCAGTCTTTTTAATGTTTGAAGAGGCTATTATGGCAGACAGAGCGAGATTCATCCTATCTAACTTGAGATCTGCACCAGGACATCTGCAAAGGAAGGGGAATGCATGTTTCTAAGAACAAAACACCTGAGTTTATAATTTTAGTGTACTTCATGGTGAGATGACTCTTTCCATAGACCCTGTTGGTGAGATTTACAGTGACTGTGGAGTTTAGGGATGACTGAGATACAAGCATCCAAATTGTTGATGATTGTCATCTACTTACCTTTTGCCATTTTCACAGTTTTGGAATGAAGTATTAGAAATCCCTGAATTTTGTAATTAGTGGACTTTTGTCCTTAATGCTCAAGCTTTATTTTCTATCCTTCAGCTATTACAGGCAATGTATTGTGTCATAGTCACCTGCTGGGATGTGGCTCCTTCCAAAGAGGGATTTTTTAGAATATATGGTGTCATTCATCAGTGGCAAATTGTCTGTGTTGAGTATGACAGACTTACCTACACAGCGGTGTCTTAGGGATTTGTATACTCCATTGGCCTCTAAAATGAATCCAATGTATTTGACTATTATGTACACCAGGTCTAAGACCAAGTCACTGGGATAGTTCCACGCTGACAAGACAGTCTGGAAACAAAACAATTTGTTGTAATATAAATGAGCAAAGTTTATTTTCCATACCCTTGAACAGAAAGCATGCTTTTGTCTTATGTTTAAGAAGGTAAGGATTGTTTCATGGGAAGGATGTAATTTCTAATCTCTTACATTCAAACACATTTCAGAAGAGAGATCCCCAGGCAGTAGCTATGTCAGCCAAACCAGCAAACACAACAAATTGTAGTTGTGCTGGTTTTCCACATGGGACAATTTCCAACTTCACAAAGCTATAATGTCATGCAAAGTTCATTTTACTGGTAAGCATCATTGAGCCAAAATTGAGTTCAGAGCTCCAGGGAAAATAAATATAAGCATTTATCCACAGTGCTATTTAATTGACTTGAATTTTGAGTTCTTGGTTACCTTGCTCTTTCATTTCTAGTTCACTGCAGTGTTCTTTAAGGCTCCTAAAGGTTGAGAAGTTAGCTTTCTTTTAGGGAGAAGACGACCAGTTGACTGATGACTCTTTATATGATATGCAACCCATGCAGCCAAGATGAACTCTGTAAATAATGGCAGGGAAACAGGGTTTTCGTTTAATACCTACCCATTTGCACGTAGAATCAGCAGTTCAATAAACATTGATAATGTTAAAAACAATTTTTAATTGCTAAGATTATAATGTTTTCTTCTAACTATATTCCATGTAACTTCCCAATAGATTAAACTAAGCATTCTTTCCCTCACCCCCACCCCCACCAATCAAAATCACTGCCTAAACATTTAATTCCAGGAAATAGAAGTATGCAATGATACAGGCACATGCAGTCATGAACTGAAAGTCTGTGTCGTGCTTTGCAAGAATTTGTCTGCATCTGCATTAGTTGAAACAGTGATGGATCTTTTACAAGCTGTCACAAACCTGATTTTTTTTTTTCTTCTGTTCTCTTAAAATACTAGTTGGAATGGTAACTTATGTTTTAAAAGTATCTCAGCAAGTTCTACTCAGTTGGATACCTCCCTTTTCTTTATGCTTCTATCTTTATTTCCTTCTCCTTCAAGGAATATTGAGTAATAAGAACTCAGAATGTTTTAATCCTAAACTACTTCTGTTTTTCCAAATTTTTTTGTGTTCGTGTTTGGGATTGGTGGGTTTTTTTTTTTTTTTGTTTGTTTGCTTTTTTTTTTTCTCCCTCAAACCACTTGTGTCCAATCAAGATACAGAGTACTGCTATTTAATGCTGGCTTTACAGCATCAGCTCAAGTGGTTTGCACAGGTGTACAGTATTTCACCTTGGTCCCTTAATGGTGCTGTCACGTATTCTGGAATTGCTGTGTATCTGTAAAAGAAATGGTGGCAGACTGTAGTGTAATATGTATCCCTGAAACTTCTGTTTTCCTAATTGTCACCTAATCTGCAGTTATAAATTATCCCCTTCTTCCTCCAGATTTAAGAGAGACATGTCAGTAGACAAAAATATATTGCAGCTCTAATGCTATCATGCCTTTCTAATGAATGATAGATGTTTGAATCATTTATTTCCAATGTGTAATTTTCCTTATTATTTTACTGTGCCTTTATCTAGTGTGCATTTTATAATTTCTTTTTCTAGAATGATACTAGAACGCAAGATGGAAGTATGCCAGAAATAAGAATCTCGTAGATCAGGCTGTGTCAATTGGAATGTTAGAGGGATCTTATAACATGTTAATACAATTTGTTAGGCTGCCAGTTTATCTGTGTAAATGTTTCAAAAGGGATTAGACATGTGTACACATAGCGTACATTTTTTTTTTAATTTACTAGATTATATTTGCTTACAAAGTTTTACATCTTGGTTAGAAGATCTGTTTTATTATAGCAATCTCATGCCTATATGACTAGCACTATAGGTCTAGAGATATATTGTACTTGTAATTTAAATTCATACTGCTCTCTAGTGGGGAATGCTTTCAATGCAAAAGACTGTCTCTCTCTATATATATATATATATCTCGATGTACAGCATTTATATAAACCAGGATTTCTGAAAAGTTACTGTCATCTAGAGCAATTCAGTAAAACTAGTGCTAGCATGTTAACATTTTAATCCGTGTAATGCTTTGATTAAAGACTGAATTTCTTAATTTAAAAATATTTTTGGTAGATGAATATAGCTCTCTTCAGGATGAACAATAGCTCCAGCAAACTTCAGAAGGCAGAGCCGTTGTTGGATTGCTGCTGCTTCCTCAGGAGAAACCTCTTCCTTCCATTAGGAGAAATATGCTATAGATCTGTGGTAGAAAAACTTCAGGTTTTCTCCTAAGCTTCCACAGTCTCATAATGTCTTATGGGATGGTTGTGATTTGCCTATAAAAGTGCCTGTCATCACTGGTGGTATAATAGGTTTGATTTTAATAAATAGCTGCTTTTATACTGCTTCCTTTTCTCCTTAATTTTGCTTTGGAATGAGTTGTTTAGCCTGCTTTCTCATCTCTTGCTTTAGATAGCTAAAATCCTAGGTAACAGAGCTGACTGTATATAAAGCTGAAATAATACTGAATGAACTGGTTGAGAGAGGTTTTAGTCTAGAGGAAGCGCAGAGCTCCTCTCAGAACTGAGTACTTTCTTAAATGAAATAGTGTTTAGTTAGCATAAAAGAACACAATACTAATTAGGTAGCAAGCAAATCTGAAAATTGAGATTAAAACAGTTTTGAATATTGATAGGTTTTAGATTTGCATCTTTAGATAAGTTAATTATTTGATTGGAAAGCAGTAAATGTGTTTAAATCCCTGGGAGGACTGGCAAAATGTTTAGCTGATGAAATTTACAATATTTGAAGCTCTCTGAAGAATAATTTGCAGTATTTTAGTGTCATCAGGCCCAAATCTGAACACTTGTTTAGGCTTATTTTTAGATGCTGAACCTTGTCTGGATCTGGGATTAAAGGCATCAGTTAGAGAGCAAATAGTATCATCGTATTTAAGGCTGCAGTAATTTTGTCACTCAAAGTACAGATCAGATTCTTTGGTTAGACCTTCATTTATTCACTAGGTCTTGGAGAACAAGCAGTTTAGAGATTTATGTGCTATACAAAGGTCTCATCAAGATGCTAAATTGGTATAACATTTTACACTGCTTGAATAATATATTAGGTTTGGAGTGCACATGCACAGAGCACTTCTTCACCTGTGCCGTTTCTGCTCACCTTTAATCACAGAAGCTCATGTTTACGTTGGTTTCACTTGAAGTTCTGCAGATGGGATTATCTTCTAATTTGTGTAGTTGTTACAGTTTGGTATTGGCTGAATCCAAGTTAACTATCCTTCAATTATAATCCTGGGAGATTAAAATAAGAAACAATAGAATGTGTTTGTTATTTGTCTTTGAACTATTTTCAGCCAGAAAAATGATGAAATTATTAGATTGGGGCTTGAAGCATTCACAGGGAATGGTGAGGGAATGACTAGAAGTTGCTAAATATCTAATTAATAAACTCAGGAGTGAGGTCTATGCATTGAAGCCTAGCTGACTAAAGTATAGGGGGTTTATTTTTTTTTTTTCTGTTAATTGCAACACATGAAAATAATTAAATACGGTAAACAGAGACTAACTCTCATCCCCTCATCCCCCCCCCCCTTTTTTTTTTTCCAACTTGAAAAACACATCTTGCATTTCTAAGTGCTAAAACAGTTAAGAGTTTGTAGTGATTAGTCAAGTGCAGTATTTGAAGGTAGCTGTGTCCGTAATGGAATATGACAATAGGCTGTCGTTCACATGGAGTTTAACTGACCTATTTATTGTATAGTTTATTTAAAAGAAAGTAACAATGTGATACTTACAGTTTTATTCCTAGAGAGGATTATAAAATATTCCACCTGCAATAACTGCTTGTATTTCTGTGGTGGATTGGCCTTGGCTGGCTGCCAGACCCCCACTCAGCTGCTCTCTTATTCCCTTTCCACAACAGGACAGGGAGGGGGAAACAAGATGGAAAAGCTTGTGGGTTGAGATGAGGACCGGGAGAGCAGTTACCGTCACGGGCAAAACAGATTCAACTTGGGGAAAATTAATTTAATTTATTGCCAATTTAAGTTGAGTAGGATGGTGAGAAACAAAGACAAAACATTAAAATGCTTTGTCCCTCTGGCCCCTGCCCCGCTTCTTCCCAGGCTTGACTTCACTCCTGACTCTTCTAGACTTCCTGCAGCTTTATTCACCTGCTCCGGTGTGGGGTCCTCCACAGGCTGCACATGGATCTCTGCTCCACCGCTACCCTCCATGGCTGCAGAAGCACAGCTGCCATCTCACCATGGTCTTCACCATGGGCTTCAGGAGAATCTCTGCTCCAGTACCTGGAGCACCTCCTCCCTCTCCTTCTTCACTGTCTACAGGGCTGTTTCTCTCACATTTTTTTTTCAGCTGCTGCACAGTGTTTTTACCCTTTCTTAACTATGTTATCACAGAGGTGCCACACCTGTGGCTGATGGGCTCAGCTTTGGGATCTGGTGGGTCAGTTTTGGAGCTGCCTGGAATCTGCTGTCCCTGGCATGGGACAGTCCCTGTCCTTGTCTCAGAGAGGCTGCCCTGCAGCACCCACTGCCAGCACCAGGGTACTTGCACCCAATACAGTTCCCCACTGAAGGTGACAGTTAAGATGTCATGAGCTTCATCTAGACTTTGTTGAGATTTCTAACTTAGCATTTGTAACGTTGATTTTCATAGGATAATTAAATAAAGTGAACTAACCAAAGGATAAGATAGGAATAATTGAAAAAAAAAAAAAAAAAAAAGAAAACTCTCTGTGACAGGTTGGTTCCAGTGCTAGACTTAATAGTGCCTCTGAACATTTAAAGACATTACCTGAGTGGCTGTGAAGTTACTCAAGTTGCACAGCAGAACTAAAAAAACATGAACAGAAAGCAAAACACATGAGTGGAAACGTGGTGTCAAAATATGAAAATGCAAAGAACAAGTTTTTGCCTTTTGCTGGTTTGCAGATGTAGAAATCTTGTGTGTATTGTATTACATATCAATTTTCCTCCTTATGGTTTTTTTTTTTTTTCTTTTTTTCCACAGAAAATATGAAGAAGCCCTGGAGCCCTGATTTACCAGTTGATAGCCACTCATACAATTCAGATTTTACATCCGTCCTGGACAGGGAAGGTGAGAAAGAATTAGCACTTGATGGCACTGAAGAAAAGAAGGAGAGAGAAAAGAAACACACCAATTTCACTTTGTGTAATGTTTGCAACATTCAGCTGAACTCTGCTGCTCAGGCACAAATCCACTACAACGGCAAATCCCATCAGAAGAGGTTAAAACAGCTTAGCAATGGAAATCTCAAAAGTGACAATGGTGAGCACTAAAATATTTATACATTTTGCCATGTTTAGATCTGAGAATTGCAGTAATGTGCACTAATGTCAATATATATGAGTCTTTTTTTTTTTTTTAAAAAAATTCAGCCAACAAATACTTTGAAGTTAAGACAAAGGCTCTTGGTGACTTCAGAGAGCTGGGGGTCATCCCTAGCATGAGAACCTGGCAAATAGCTAAAGCTATGCTGTCTCTGTTGCTACAAGTGCTTTCATTTAATATTTTGTTTACATTATGATGTTGATTCAGATTCTTTCTCATTCCATTTGCATTTTGATGGTTTTCAGCATAATGATATTTAATATTCCATATTTCACATTCTGCTAGAATCGTTATACTTGTTAGGGGTGTGTTTGCTTTTAATGAATATAGGGTGGTTGCAAAATAAATTGAAACAAACACATTACAGAGAACAAATACATTCTCTAGCTCATTTCACTTTAGTTTGTTTATTCAGGGTTCAACCCATAGCTAGCATAAGTCTCTTTAAAGATCATGACAGAAGTCAAACAGAGATGGAACAAATGTTATTTTGATTTTAATGGATTTCTTTGACAGCTTTGGAAAAAAGCATTTCATAGTAGGTGGAATGTTTTCCTGTCTTCAGAGGGAGTTGTACACAACAAAGAGAAATGTTTGTAGCTTTATGTACAAAAGTGGATCAGATAATAGAGGCAACCCATGGTCCCTGACAAGAAAAAAACAGATCACTATGTTAATTTACTCAATTTTGTAACACGTGGTACTCAGCTTTGCTATACTGTGGGTTGAGTTATGCTGTACTGTTCTATCTGCTTGTATGCACCATGTCACAGAAATGATGGTCTTAATATGTTGTACTTAAGACTTTAAGACTTTTTTTCTTCCGAGTACACACATTGCTTAGTATTTTGTGCCATGAGTTGCTTCCTGCCTCATCTGCAGACAGGTATGCAGAACACCAATCCTTAAATAGGGCTTAATAATTATTTTAATAATCTGTACTTTGTCGTGGCTTTAAGAGTTGGGAATAATAGGGGTATGTTGCTGAAGTGTGTTGGATGTGAGTGCTTTGCTATGAATGAGGTCTTACTTGTTTCCTTAAAACAAAATAACCCCTATAACACTGAACAACACAATTTTGTCTTTAAGTGGCATGACATTTGGCACTGTTCATAGTTCAGGCTTATTAAGAATACCACTACCATTAGTAGAAGCTGTGAAAATGCATAAAGAAAGATTGGTTTTGTAATTGATTAAAGGTGCAATATGGATATCCACAAATGCATTCTTTCTAAATCCATATAAACACCATCTTATGTTATTGCTATCTTCAGTTAAGAAAAAATTGTGTTATTGTTTTTGTTAGCACAACAGTTTTGGTAATGATAGAAAGTATTCTTCTGCAGTTCATTTTTCCTGCTCTAATCCATGGTAATGAAAGAATTAGTAATTAAGTAATGCTGAAATTAGTGTCAAATGGCTTCAATGGTGCTTCAACATTTATATTCTAGGCAGGATCAAAGTAGTAATATAGCAGCATGTTTCTTATTCCCTCCTTTAAATTATCCCTACATTGTGTGTAGCTGCATTTGTTTGTGGTCAGAGCATAACTGATTGACTATCTAGCTCTGATTCAAAGTGCTGTTATTTTGGGGGGTTGCCTGAAACTCGAGGCTTTTCAAATCTGTCAGATCTTTGAGTATTACCAAAAGTAGCACGCCACTGAGAGAACGATGTTGGAAAGAGCAAAAGAATGTGATTTTCCCACGTGACTAAACTTTGAGATTTTGTTTTTTTAAAACTGAACATAATGAATGAAATAGAGACCAATATTATATATTTCTTGCTAAAAGTTAGAACTGAGTTAGAGCTGAATGTTTGAGTAACCACCCTCCCCGCACTTTGAACAGCGACACTGTTTGAGATCTCTTTTCTAAGTCAAGTAGAAATCGTAACCTGACAGACCTGCCACAATAATAGGTTTTGTCGAAACTAGTATATCTGAAATATAGGCAACGTTTTTTGAATGAATGATTGTTTTGTTGATGAGACCCCAGCAAACTCAAGCGACATATGGCCAAAACTGAAAAAAATTATGACTTGAACTTTTCAGGTTATCATGTGTGCACAAATGAAGCTTTTTGAAGGTCACTGATGTAACTGAAGTAACTGTTAAAGATGCATGGTACTATTTATTCAATATATTTTGGTAGGTTGCTTTATTTATGGGAATTATATTTCTTGTAGAAGCCTGATTGTTATAGAAGACAGCTGTTATGCTCAATGTCCAGGTTAATGGTCTAATTATTCTTGAGACTAAATTCTGCTGTAAATTAAAACTTAGTAAAGGCTTCTACAGGTTTGACAGATTGTCTTCAAAGGCTTCATCATCATAGTATTCATTATATCTCATGCTGGATGAGTGAAGTGCTTGTACAACGCCCAATAAAACCCCATTTCTAAATACAGCAATTCATGGCCTGTACTATGGGTTGTATATGCCTTTGTAAAGTTGTGGGCTCACTTGTAACTAGCGTACATAGAAAGGTTGGGAAAAATATTGGAATTGTGATTTCTCCTTGTTTTGTTTAATCTCTGAATTATTCACACAAAGCAGGATGTGTTTGTGTGCTTTATATCACAAAGGGTAATAGAAATGGAGGATTGATTTATATGAAGCGACAGCCCATGTCTTGTTCCCAAATAATTTGCAATGCACTGCTGAACAGAGGTGGGGTTCAGCTGTATTAGCATTTGACTGTGTAATTAAAGCTGTCACACTATAGTCATCATCTTCAAACTGTGTGAAGTAGCTTTGATCTGCTGGACATAAATAACCGAGCGTGTTACTAGAATATCTCTGAGTAGTTTCATAAGGTAAATTGCTTAAGCACAAAGCCTATTAAGCTCTGCTAACATACAATTAATTAATAATGTGCATTGTAGGGTTAAAAGCAGCATTTCTTTGCTCCTGTATTGGTATCTGTACTGAATTTGAGCAACTCACTTGATTCACTCTAAAAAGTTTTGATAGTTACTTCTCTGTCAGCTTGGCAGCTTTACTGTATGATACCCACCTGCTTCCTTCCTGGAGCAGAGCAGCCTCAGAGCAGCACACTGTGCAGTCACAAAAATGATGTGAACCCATTGTTTCTTGTGTCATTACTCGGTACAGTGATTTGTGATGACTTAACAGGACATGATGAGATATCAGCACTTCTGTTACTGAACGGTTTGTGCTTAGGAGTAATGCAATTTTCCGTGTTCCTTCCTCCTAATAATTGCCTTTTGTGTCACTTTAAAAAGACTTCTCACACTTTTCTCATTACAGCCTGTAATATATTCTTCCTGCTAGTGTGGGTTTTTTTTGTTTGTTTGTTTGTTTTTTTTTTGTTTTGTTTTTGTTTTTTTCATTTCTGCTCTTGCACATGCAATATCAAGGTGAAAAGCAAGTCAGTGTAGATTTTAAGTAAGTTTTGGGATAAATAGAGGGCAAAATGCATTTCCTATCTGGTCTGCTGACATTGCACCACTTCTCACAAAACCAGCCTGGGCACTATGGGATGAGGTGATCTCTTGTGGGAAATCGTTTATTCTGACCAGCACGAGTAAGACTCACATTTCTACTAACAGAATGGAAAATAACTGTGGATGCAAATGTATAGCAGTACCAGTGAGAAAGCTGATATTAGTAAGATTTTGTGTAAATCACAATTTCCTCTGTGCTTACTTTTGTGTAAATTGCTGAGTCGTCATGAGTGAATGAGGCATGGTTAGGATAAAAACTAAAACTGCTTTCCTCTGCAGTACTTTCTACAATACATTAGATAATAAGTGGAAAAAATAATAAAAGAGCAAAAAAAAAAAAATGCCCCAAAATCCATAGAACTCCTTTCAGTTTTAAAAGTTGATTTCTGAAACATTATTCTTTTGAAACACAGGAGCCAGTGAGGCATTTGGCAGTAGTTGCTTTATCTATCTCTCTGAATTCATAACCCAGACAAAAGACTATCCAGTTTATAAAGTTTAATTTATTTTATTTTAAACTAAACCTGCCTACAACTTTTTTTAATTGAAATTTCATTTTAGTAAAAATTTATTATACTGTGCACAAGGACAGTGAGTGCATGGAAGAAAGAAAGGGAAAAGATCAGAATTGAATATCCTTTTTTTTAATCCCTTGATAATTGCAAAAAGCAAATCTCTTAATATCACTAATAATATCACTAGTAATATCACTACATATTACTTAAGAATGAGTAGCAATTTGGTTGCTACAGTTATACTGAAATATAAACTAAAACATGAGCAAAATCTGGTTCACACATTTTTTTTTTCCTTTTTCAACTGTATTTTGTGTTTGACTGTAGTTTCCCACAACAACTCTTGAGATGACAATTCTGTAATATCTATGCAGTAAATTTTTGCACACTGGTCAGAGAAAATATTTAATCTTTTGCAACTTTTTTTTTTTTTTTTTGCATCCAAATCCTGACTTTGTACAGTCCTGCAGGCAGGAAATCCAGAAGATTCACCTAAGCCACTTGCAGAGTCTCCTTCCTTTCACTTTTCTGTTGCCAGTTCTTTTTTAGTTCTTTGCTGCTGCTGCACTTTACACCTCTGCTGTCATATTTTTGATCATGAAAACTGTCAGCTTTGGGGCAGGCAGAATCTTACTTCTAGGTCATAAACTAACAAGCCGCAACTTTCAGGAAAATGGTGTTACCTGCTCTTTTCATTGCAGTAGACCACCTTTCAGAGAAAGAAGATTGGATAGGGCATTGAGGAATGGAGGAAATTGTCAGACAAGGTATATTCTCCTTCAGAGGAGGGATTTTCTGTTAGTTTCCTGGGAAACAAGCATTGTCAGATTAGCTTGAAATGTCTCTGGAAGTCATGTCTCTAGCAGTGACCTGTAACAGGTACTTCTCAAAATAAAGGAAGAAGTTGCACCAGAACAACTGTTTTACTGTTTTGTGGTTGCAAACATTTTTTTAAAAATGTCATGTTCTGATGCAGACCCTCATGGCCAGTTAATAGTAAATCTAGTATGAGTTTAAGCCTCTGGTTTGTGGGTCATAGATGGTAGTATTTTGTAAAGAAGCACAGCAGGTTCCTTCTGGGTATTCTGTAATACCTCAAATGTCAAATCTGGAGATCTCTGGACAAGTAGGACTGGCTGAGGGCATTGTGTTGTCACTTCCACTGCTCCCAGATGTAAATCTTTCTTCTTATTCCAAAGCACTTGTCAGTTTTCATCGTGTTTCTAGTCCAGTTAGTGGACATAGTTTCTGCTTTTAAGAGCACTTTTGCAAGGAAGATATGCTTTTAAAGCTCTGCTTGTGTTTGCAGAATTTTTTTTTAAATTACATTCAGAAAGGTAATACCCACCATATATGACATCATAGTTCAGCACTAAGTTTCATCACAAGGTAATTTATGTATCCTTGAATGAATTAAGCTTAAGAAACAGCAAGCTTACACCAGCCACATGCACGATGTTCATATTTCCCCTAATAGGCACAGTAGGATCCTCTTGGCTTTGTGAGTCTACAAAAAATGCCGGATAGATGGTAATTGTGGACAAACTCTTTACGTGTGTGCAAATATCCATTGGAGACTTACTATAGTTAGCTGACTGCTACACATTACACATAAATACGGAAGAACATTACTAAATTTTAATACAGACCGGTCATAGGTAAACCATAGCATTGTTACAAGTTGTGGGGAGACTGGGGAGAAAGTTTAATGAGTGTACCTGGAATAACTTCAATAATGCCGTGCAGTTGCAAAGCTAACATATATTTTAGCCGTCTCCGAAACATTCTTTTGAATTTGGGGAAGAGAAATTTATAGTAGTTAAACAATTTTTCGTGGTAATTGGTCCACTGAATAACATAATAAAATGAAAAAAAATATTGGAGCCTGGAAAACTAGGTTTATTAATTATGATTAATTATTCAGAAGCTGGTGAATAAGTAGAAATTTATGTCTAAACGTTCTTAAAGTATTTTTGGAGTTCCTTATTGTTCATCAAGTGCACTTAAGAATGTGCTTATGTCCTTTGTTGAAATATGGTTTTGGTCTCAACTGGCAAATTCCTTTCTCTTCTACCACCTTAGGTGACAACTGAATAAAACCTCCTGTGGCAGTTTATTATGAATCAAACCATTTAAGGTATGTGAAGAATCTCAGCCATCAAGAATATCTGCCCGGGGTCTAAAGAAGGCCTGTAGCTCCAAGTTGAAAAAGTTACAAAGATTTGGGATTGTTCTAGTTTTCTCGCTGAATATAAGACTGCACAAGTTCTCTTTTAATACTCACAGGTATACAGAGTGCCCTTCTTTACGCCCTTCCAAAGCAAGATGCTTAGCAAGTTATCTCCATCTAAAGGACATGGATTTTTGTCCACGAGGAATTCTTTAACAGCGTCGGACAGCTGAAAGAAGTTATGAAGTGGGTCCATCCTTTGCTGCATTCTAGCAAACCTGGATGGGGTTTCTGATTATTATGCTAAGGCAGTGGAGGCTGAGGTATGCAAAGATGTCTTCAACAGCACACAAAGAATGCTGTTGCAGGTTAGAGGGTGAAAATCTTCACGCCTTTTGTGCCTGTTTGGTGTTTAATTCTCTTCCATAGTCACAATTCTTACATTGTATGTTCCAAATGTTGTTCTCGAACAGTTCACTTGTCCTTTTTAGAAATTTATGACCTCATGACTTCAGGACTTTGTGTTGCTCCTAGGTGTACAACACTTTTTCTTCTGTGTTGGAAAATAACTGCCCTTCTAGTCCTCAAATCTGTGCTTAAAATATGCTTGCAGAAAGTCGGAAACCTGACTGTCATCTTGCTCTGTTTGCACCTCTGCTTAACATCAGTGTAGCCTCTCTTGCTCTTTAATCACTTTTTTCTTTTTTTCCTTTTTTTTTTTTCTTTTTTTTTTTTTTTTTCTTCTTCTTCCCTGTGTGGCTTCAGGCTAGAACCTGCCATAGACCCTATTTATAGGAACTGGTTTGTCTCTCTATTTTAAAGTTAATACTGTTTTAGGTAAATGTTGTCTTAATGTTTTATGCTGTAGCAGGCATATCAAAAATCAGTACTAAATTAACTGTATAAGGTTCAGTTACTCTGGGAGTAATCTGTGTCCATCTGTGTTGTTGCTGAACTGTGCTGAGATGTTGGTCTGCCATTCTTTGCTTCTCCCTGAGTGTGGCACCAGTCTCATTTGTGAGAATGCTGGTATTTGATCTCTACTTGCATGTACAGATAACAAAATGTTGAAACCTGTTTTGCAGGGTCTCCATTTAGTTCTGCTTATATCACTAGGTCCAATATAGATTATGATGACCATGGCTTCCTTCCAGACCTTCTCAGTAACTTGTCTTCTTTTAATATGATGATGTTTTTTTTTTCTGCACTGGCATCTGGTAGGCAACAAATCTTCTATGAGTCATGACAACACAGTAAGTTTATCAACATTTCCCGGTATTAATTTCCTGAGAGCTAGCTTTTCCCATATTCGGTTATTTTTCTTCAAATATAGGTCTATATTCCTCAGTGAGGCTGTAAAAGGATCATTTTGTACCTCTAATGTGGCATTACTTTTTTAATTTTTAGGATATCACAGAATTTATGCAGAATTTTTGAGCTATATCTGAGTACAAGAAGAATAAAGCAGATATCATCAAATGTGACACGCATTTTGGTAATGCTGCCTTTTTTCTTATTTATGGTCTTATATTCCTTTGACTCAAAATATGTTGTCTTCCTGATAGTCATGTCACTGAAATCTTTAGTTAGTTTTTTAATTCTCTCACGTGTTTCACAGTAGGGGGAAATGTATTTCAAGATCAGAGTTTTAAGACCAGATCAAATGAAATAAATTACAAACTCCTGTTGATTTCAAGAGAAGGAAGCAAGTTCCTCATTCTATTGAAGAAGTTAGATAATGTTAGCACACATTTATGCCAGTTTAGTTTACGTCATTGAGGAAGGACCAGTTCTAATCCACAGTTCCCACTGCTTATGTGGGAATGAGTTAATCTCCATGATGTCTTTGTTTCTCACATTAATGCTTATAAATTAGCCTGCTGGAGTCCCTATGCAGACAGCATTGTAGATATATAGACATAATCAAGATTTTCTCCCCAGTTTTTCTATTTATATGAAATTAGGGAGCTGGAAAGATACACTAATTGTAAGCAAAGCAGCTCACTTACTGGACTAATTCTTTTTTCTGTAACCAAAATTAAAATTCTTCTATAGACACTTTAAAGACATATTACCCTGACATAAATGCAAGCCTCCCTAGTGGGGATAATGTATAATTTATTAGACGGAATATAATCTCAAAGATTACTTGGAAATGGAGTATTCTTAATTTTCATCTGTTGAACCTGTTACAGTTTTAATTATTCTTGGGAACACTTAACAACTCATCTGTCCCTTTATTGCCAGGAGATTCCCATTCCTGCC
Organism: Pterocles gutturalis; assembly: GCF_000699245.1. Lineage (NCBI taxonomy): Eukaryota > Metazoa > Chordata > Aves > Pterocliformes > Pteroclidae > Pterocles > Pterocles gutturalis. Next base: position 27,953 of record NW_010121062.1, read on the forward strand.
TTTGAGTAATTCTTATTCCATCCCAATAGAAACAGCAATATTATTAAAAAGTGGATAAAAAATTCTTCCTTCCACTTGAATCCCTGTCCTCAAATTTAACAGAGGTTTGAACCCTGGCAGCTGGCATTGTGAAAAGATATTTTTTCCACTGGGTAAGGACAGTAGAATTTTGTCTTTTTCTTGGTCATCAGTTTTAACTATTTTGATTATTTTTTCCTGGGTTGTTGTTTGGGTTTGTTTTGGTGTGGTGTTTTTTTTTTTTTGTTTTTGTTTTTGTTTTTTTTTTCTTTTTTTTTACTAAGTTTTATTATTTGATCATCAAACTGAGGAAACCAATGATGACGTGGCCATAGTTCTGGTGGCACTTAGCTCCATTTCCCTCACGTTTGATTCAGATTCATGTCACTAGTCGACTTTAGTGTAGTAAAACACAGATGGATGCATATGCATAGCAGATCATTCTCAGTAAACTTGCAATTTCAATGCTGCTTGTTTTCTTCTTTTGCTGTTGAAAAAGTAGCATCTTTAGTGTTTCTTTTTTCCTAGAAAAGGTAGCAAAACTCTACTGATAAAACGATAGCATTCTTCTTACCCCATGTACTTGAGACAAGGAGCTTAGTCAAATGTAGTCAAACTTAAATTGAAATACTATTGGGGATGTCCCTCAGCTCAGCAGTGATATACTCTGAAGTGTCTTTTCTATGTGATGTATTAAAAATTAGAAGTCTTTAAATGAAGCAGTTCACTTTTTTGGAGTAGTCTCTGACCTCACACCTATAGGGTATTTGGATCAAGCCTGTAGTAGTGTTTCTTGTGGAATTGTATACTTGGAAAGTTTCCAGTGGCAAGCAGAATAGTACATTTTAAGGGAATACGTATGGGAGGAATATAAAATAGTGATGCCTGAAAAGAAGTAAATGTTGCTCCCATTTTCAGAAAAGGCAAGAATTGGTGGCCAGGAAGTTTATGGAGCAAGTCTTTATGAAAGCCATTTGCAAACACATGAAGTAAAGGAAGGTGATTGGGAACAGTCAACACAGATTTAGATGCAGACTTTGTAAGACCAACCTGATTACCTTCTATGATGAAATTACTGGCTCTGGGATATTGTTTTCTAACTTAAGAAAGGCTTTCATCATAGTCTTCCATAGGATTGTTGTAGACAAATAGGTGAGATAGGGGCTGGATGAGTGGAGTACCAAGTAGACTGGAAGCTGGCCAAATTGTCAGATTCAAAGTGTAATGATCAACCTTTCACAGTCTAACAGGGAGATGGTTGGTTGTGGCACTCCCCAAGGATTGATAACATCTTCATTACTGACCCTGGTGATAGAAACGAGTGCACACTTACCAAATCTGTAGAAGACACAAAACATGGAGGAATCATTAGTATGATTAGTAAGCTACCATTCACAGAAATCTCAACAAGCTGCAGGAGTGCCCCAGGAGTAACCTCATGAAGTTCAACAGATGCAAAAATGTGAAGTCCTGCACCTGAAACATACACAAGTACAGGCTGGGGACTGACTGTCTGGAGAGCAGCTTTGTAAAAAAGGACCTGGTTGTCCTTGTGAGCAACAAGTTGAATACGATTCATGAGCTTTTGTAGAGATGAAGGCTTAACTGCACACTGGGCTGCATTTGCAAGAGGATAAATAATAGCTGGAGGGAAATGATTACTATCCGCTCTGTGCTTTTGAGATCATATGTGGAGTACTGTGTCCGTTTCTGGGCCCCCAGTACAAGAGAGACATCAACAAAAGGGAGTGAGTCTGGAAGAGCATCACTAAGATGGTCAGATTGCTGCAGCACGACTCATGAAGATAAGCCGACAAAGCTGGTTTTGTTTACTGTGGAGAGAAGAGCTAATGGGGGATCCTGTGTCTTCAACTTCCTAAAGGGTTTTTGGAGAGAAGATGGATGTGTACAGTGAAAGGGCAAGAGGGGATAGTCACAAGTTGCAGCAATGGAAATTCTGATTAGATATATGGAGAAAAGCATTCAGAACTGCACTATGAATATGGATAAGCACTGGAATAAGTTGCTTATAGAGGCTGTGGAAGTTTTTCTCTGGAGATTTTAAGAACTCAATCTGATCTAACCTTGAAGTTAGTTCTGTTTTGAGTAGGAGGTTGGGCAAAGTGAATTCCAGAGATCCCTTTCCACCTGAATTATTCTAAGGTTCTCTAGAGAATACACTGGGAAAACTTCAGTTTTAAAGATTCAGGGACCTACTTGCTTAATTTATATCAGAAACAAGATATGTAGAGCCAAAGGCTTGGATTTTTCTTCATAACTGTGTGTTTAAAAAGAAAAAAAGTGCCAAGAAGACTCCACTTTGAATGTCAAGTTGCTGATGCTATTTGACAGAAGGAAAACAAATACAGTAAAATCTGTATTCTTAGATAGGCTTTGAGGTATAAAACAAGCTGTTAAAGCCTTTTTCAGTGTTTTTATTTTTTAATCAAATTGCCTGTAGCATAGTCAGAACTGCTGTTGATGCATGTTTCAGTCTATCTAGTCAAAGATTATCAAAATAAAATTCTTGTCGTCTGAAAGAGGAAATGTAGGAACAAAGCTGCTAGTATACATGGATCTTGATTTCAGACTTTTCCTCTGTTGTTGGTGTTGGTAGAGGGAAGAACAGATGCTACAGGATGCAGTAACAACAGATACCATGCTGTTCAATGATGTATTAAGACACACTTAGTCTTCATAGCAGGCTATTACTAGCCATTCAAACTTATTTCTCTTAAAATACATTAACTTTTAATGTAAATCCTTGAAGATGTCAACAGTAGACCCTTCCATGTAAACACTGGGGTGATCAAACAGCTCACTTAAAAAATGAACTAATAATTGATATTGAATTTTCATGGCTTTTTTGGTTTTGTGTGTGGTGCTTTTTTTCTTCACAGATCACATCTCGTAATTATGATTAATTAAAAAGTAATTTTTGTATATTGAGGGAAATATCTAGATCTTTATTTATAATTGTCATTGTAATCTAGTATTAAAAGTGTGGCATATCAGTAAACAGAGAATTCCCAATGTTTTAAAATCTTGAAATGTTCAAAGAAAAAATATAATAATTCATCTTATTTAATTTGATTTTATCACTGACTTTTGATGTCAGTGACCCTTGTTACAAACATGAAATATGCTTGAGGAAGCCAAAGAAAAGATCCTGGAACTGCCAGGCTTTGAAAATATATATCATTCAAAATTACAGCATTGGCATTTAAAGATTTACTACTGTGAAATAAGTTGTTTTAAGAATAGTTGCAAGCCTCTCTGGTCTTATGAACACCCCAAATTAAAAGATTGTGGAAACAAAAAATGCTATAACTAGACAAAGAACAATTAAATAAGTTTATAACTGGCATAGAAGTCTCAGTACTGTTTAATAAGGAAACATTTTCATTTTACCAGCACTTCCTTTTTTTAAAAGCCAGAAGAGTTCATTTCAAAAGATTGACTGTCTTAATTTTATCTCACTGAGATTGGATGCATGTTAAATAGTTACAAATTACTTTGTGTTTTGGTACAGGCTGAAGATTTGGACTGTAGGTTAGTTTAATATGTTATATACCTGTAAATCTGTTGTGGGGAAAATAATTTGCTTCTTTTGTGATTCCTTTGATATCACACACAGCCTATCCTACAAAATCCATTGACCATGTCAATAGAGTACTAGAGGGTCAGGTTAAATAGAAATACATGTTCGAGTACAGCAACTATGTATGCACACAGACACAGACCCGGACACAAACATACACAAAATATGGTACAGTTTATTCTCAGCCTGCACAGAAATATGTTAGCTCTTGGGCTAGTTTGGAAGACAAGTCCAGTGCTGTGGGAGGGCACTTGTGCACCATCTCCTTGTTTGCTCAGAGTCAGTCCTTAGATAGTCAGAATCTGGGTACTCTTTAGTCTTTGAAAATTGTAGCGGATGTGTTTTTGCTGAAGAGCTGCTTTAATTTATTTTTGAAAGGAGTTTTCCAAACAGTATGTGTTTATTTTGTCAAATCAGAAGTCATAATGATGATGTTTTCAAGTGAACATCAGTAGGAATAAAGTTTCTCAATCCTTAATGGCTCTGGAAAGCTGAGTTGCATTTCTTCTTATATGTCTTGATTCTCTGATCCTGTAGATTTTATAGTCTAGAGAACATAATCTTACAGAGTATGACATAAGGTTTTTTCCCTTTCTTAAATCTTTGTAAATCTTTTTCTATTCGATACACTAGAGAAAGCCTCTTGCATTTTAGTATTCACGTTACGTTGTGACTGATAGAAACCAATATGTAACAAGAATAGATGTTGTTGCTTTTGACAGATCTCTAGGAGTATGCTAGCTGTTGATAGGATTACTAAAACATGGTATCTCTATGAAGTGGTAGTTATCGTTCAGTTCTATTAAGATATCCCTGGTATATTTTGGAGAATGATCTTCATAATATTACTTCCTTCTTTTGCCAACTAATTGTGGATGTTTTATTAAGTGTCATCCTATAAAGCTTGAGTATTCAGGCTTCGCTGATCCCCAAAGTTACCCAGAAAGCGAGTTGTCACCATGACTTACTGTTCGTGGATACCCAAAGGATTTCTAGTTAATGTGTTCTGACAGGGCTTTCCATGCTCTGCCGTTCACCTGCTCTAGATGAGATGCCGTCAACATGTGGTGGCTGAGGCAGCATGTGCAAACACAAAATGGCAGGACTGGTGAGTTTATGGTGCAGTTTCTGAAGATGGGGGTGGGGGGGAGAATCAAATGATATCTGCTTCGTTCTTTATATTCCTTCAATAATAAAGCATTTCACAGCATTCTTGGGACCAAAGCAGACAGGAACATGTACATAAAGCACAGCATGGATTTTGAAGTGTGCTTAATTTGTTTATTTTGTATACAAAGTAAGGTGCCTAAGCCTTCTTTTCTCTTGACATTGTGTAAGGTCGAAAACCACCCACTGTGACCCAAAGAAGCCCTAAGGGAAAGGCAGGATATTACCAAACCAAAGGCAGTAATCAGGCCAGCTACGGCTTCCTACTAGACCCTTTTACTGTAACAATATGTGAGGTTAGGCTCATACTGTTTATTCTAATGGAAAACTTTAGAAGGCCTTGGTTCCCATGGAGAGGTATGCTGTCTGGTAGTAAAATGCCCTTCACAACCCCCTGTGAACAGTCGCATGAACCCCTGAACAAACTTACTTTTATGCAGGATAAAAGGGGGATCAGTGCTGCAGCATGAGGACACTCACTTAATGAGGTGTAGTAGGATTCAGATGGGGCTAGGTCAGTGCTTTTTCATGATTTGTTGGGAAAATCAGGCATAAAATTTCATTTTTATAGAATGGAATTAGCTTGCAGAGGTAAATACAAATGCAGAAACTGATTAGAATGAGTGAATAAACAACTGCGGGAAAGACTATAGGATAGGGGAAGGAACTGTTTGTCTTGTATTTCCAAATAATTGAAAACCTGACAAACATAAAATATTTTTTGCTTCCTGACCATCTTGGAGTTATTAAGGAAATTACCATAAATTTTAATAGAATTTGTATTTCACATTCACTTAAATGCCTGGTGCATATGTTTGCTACTCAGATGGTGGGTTCCTTCTGCCAGGTGCTGGCAGGTTTGTGTAAATTACCCAGCAGACGTTAGAATGTTCTTTAATTGTGAGCTGCCAAAATCAAAGACACATACCACACTCTCCCCAGCCTTACCGCCCCTCTCATTTCTTCCTCCTTCAAGGAACCCTATGAGAAGATTTAATAGTCCTTACCTGGGGATAGCTTAAGTGAAATGCTTCTCTGACAACTGCTTGATTTTGAGCAGGGGAAAGACTTCAAAATGAAAATGTGGTATTTCTCAACTTTTTGAATCTACATGATGTTTTGATTTTCTGCTTTGTTTTTAATACTGAGTTTAAAAATAATGTTTCCATGCTACACAACTTAAAAACAAAAATAAAGTTGTTAGTAACTGGAACTGTATTTCAAGAAAATTCACTTCTGCATTGTATTTTTTTTACCTCATATAAATACTAACAAGAAGATACAATGCAAAAAACCCTTGCTGCCTGACTCAACACACGAAGGGTTTATCCCAAATCCTTGAACACTAGTTATTTGAACACTAAAGTACTGAGTAATGAATCGTACATTTCCTCTGAGGAATCCAGGTTTTCTTGCATATAAAGTTGGGTGAGCCTTGGAACTTGGAACTTTTCTCAGAGAAGTATAAAACATACCTAACTCCTTGTACTTCTCTAGAAGAAAACTCTTTTGGAGTGTAAGATGAGCCATAGCATATTTGCCATGTTGCAGTTTCATCAGTTGTTCTTCTATCACTTGTTTAATTAGATCATGATACCTGTGGAATTATTTAATACTATATGGTAATATTATATCTGCTTAATTGGTGGTCTTCAGGATGGGGATTCTGTTACCCTTATCACTATGTAAGGCAGAAGGAATGTGACAACTCTAGAGGAATACTATGAATAGCACAAAATATTGGTAGCATCAAACGCATCAAAAATTAAAATGAAGGTTTGTTGGGGGTTTTGTTGCCTAAATTTACTTTGTGAGTGCGGGTGTTATCTGGAGAAAACGAGAGGAGGGAAAAAAAAAGGACCAAGGAAAAGAATTGTTCATTTCATTTTGTGGAAGTTAATTTAATATTTCATGAGAGTGGCCTTGGCTTGTTCTCCCTCCTTTTCTGAACACTGTTCTGTGGAGTTCCTTATGCTCTCACTATCTTTACCATGGAAGGGTCTGTATTTCAGCAATAGTGCTGAATACACAGTATGGTAATTATTTAGGCTTTATTTAGGGGGAAGTTTCTGTGGCATTAGTGAAAACCAGGCAGGTTCTTGGTGGTTTTTTTATCTTCCAAAACCACTAGTTGAACTGTGAAGTGCTCTTACATCTTTTGGGATTTTAACCCAGGTCTCTGAAGCATCTTGCTGTTTTAAACCCAAATATTAAATAGTTACTTTGGAATGAAGAAGTGTGTGAGACTTTCCTTTTTGCCTGTATACAGCACATGCTGAAAGTGAAAGTGTGTAACCTCCTTATATTCTGATTCTGTTCTTCCATAAACAAATAGCAAAACTATTAACTTCAGTGTGTACAAAAACAATATTGTGAAGGAATAAAAAGTACTTATTACTTGTAGTATGCAGCCATTTTGTCCTCCTTGCTTTTCTTTATTGGTGATAATTGCCTTGCAGACATTATTTTCTAGCAAATTAAATTGCAAAGAAATAATTCCCTCAGAAGCTCCCTTTCAGCTTCATTCTTAACTTCTCATATTAATACAGAAAATGTTGGCAGCCACATTTTCATGATGTTTACAGAATTGTTTGGAAGTTTACAGCTTCTATTTTTCTTTGTGAAGATCAAAATAACAAGTTTTTATTGTTCAATAGCTGTTAATATATAAGACCTAATATTCTCACAGGTATGTTAGATTCTAACACTCTTGGCTTTTTACAACTAGAAAAAAAAAAAACCCTGGATAGTGTTTCATTTATCTGGCAATTCATTGGTGTCTGAAGCCGCTACTGCCAAACTCTGGAAGGGTTTGTCCTGAGTAGATGCTCGGGGGCTTGATCTATGATTTTTTTAAATGCTTTTGGGAGGTGAGATCAGATGTGTAACAATGTGATTGTGTTTATTTTTTACATGTATCCCACTGATAAAATCCTTAGGGATTTGCTGTATCAAAGATATTTATGAGAATATTGCACTTGGCTGTAGTTTGAAAGAGAGCAATGTAGGACAGGGGCAGGTGAAGGGTAGGAAAACTGATGGCCCTGGTCATAGAGACTGGTGAGAGTCTCCTAGATCTGGATACCCTTTCTGATACATAGCATTCAAGCAAATTAGGTGAATGTGCAAAAATCTGCAGTCACATTTCTACTTCAAAGGTTTACTTGTGTATTACAGTTTCTGAACGTTCATAATTTCGGAAAGAGCAAAGCATGAGCAAGATCAGTCATGCAACGGATGGACTCAGTAGATGCTGTTGTCCGTACGTGGGCTTATTTGGAGAGCAAGATATTCAGGCATGTGACTATTTGGGAAACAGATGTTTGCTGTTTGTACACATCAATGCTTCTGTGTTCTTCCAATCTGTCTGCTTAAAAGGAAGAATCGGGCAAGAAGATGGTAAGTAAAATATGGCAGGTTTGTCACAGTGGTTCCTCAGCATGTCTAAGTTTGCATTTCCTGTGAGTAATAGGTAGTAAAAGTGATGGAGCAAGCAGAAAAAGAGGAGAGTTATAAAATCAAATTTTATGTGAAGTTTGTTTCAGTGAAGATATATTATTCTATTAAGAAGTAGGAGCTGTTTGCCCTGAGTTCAGCAAGAGATCTCAAGCAATACAGGGAATGGTTGGACTCGGTGATCTTAAAGGTCTTTTCCAACCTAAATGGTTTTATGAACTATACAAGGTGCCACTTAAAAAAATCAAAACATCTAACATTCGTATTTATTTTGCTGACCAGAATAGGTGCATAAAAATAAGTGTACATATGCACATGTGCATATGAATACAGAGGACTTTTAATTAATTGCTAAGATAATGTATAAATTTCTGCCCCTTTAAATTTGCTGATTGAAAAATTAAGAATTCCTGCCCTTTAAATGTTCAGCTTTCACAGAGGTTACAGTAAATCTTTTAATCTCCCAAGCACTTATTCTCCTCTGGGTTTTTCACAGGCATTTATCCACAGGACATTCATTTCCAATCTGTATTTAAATCCAGGAATAACTATGTGGGCTTTGAGCTATCTGCTTTCATGCACTCCTAATGGGCTCTACCACAGGAACTTTGGATGAGCTGGTAAAAAAATAGTTTCAAGCCCAGTCATATTTGTCTTTCATTTCAGCTTGAGCTGAGTCTCTATTTATTCTCAGTGAAGAGAGCATTTAAAAAAGCAATTATTTGGGGGTGTAGGAAGGGCAGGAAGGATCCACAATAAAGGATTTATTCTGGCTTTAGAGAGAGAACACCAGTATATCACATTTTTCAGGCTTATAATGGGATATAGTTGAATGTATCTGCAGAATGGGGTATGAGGATTTGAAATATATCCTGGATTTTTGTCAAATGCCCTCAACACTTTTTTTTCTTGTTCCTTACAGAAACCATAGACCAGATTCTTAGATGTAAATGGTCATAACTTTTCATTGTAAATTCGCAGTAACTCATAGTAGCATGTTTTCTCATTACTTACTAGATGCTTTGTAGCTAATATGCTAAATGGCCCATTTTTGTAAGAGAAAGTGTTAAATTAATATGGCGTGAAAGAAAACAAGGGAACACAGTGTTCTTTTAAGTCATTACAACGAAACTGCGTCTTGACCTTCTGGCATTTTCTCTCCTGTGTATCAAAGAATTTGTTTCAGTTTCATTAAGAGTGTACTTAGGGAAGGTAAGTGAAGGAGATGGGAAGAAACTGTGCTGAGGAGACTTTTAGTTCTGTATTTCCCGCCTATGTAAAATTACCGAATTTGAAAGCTATCTTACTGAATTTGAAAGCTATCTTAAACTGTATCCAGAAAAATGTGTGATATTACCAATAACATAAATAAATTAAACAATAATTTTTTAATCTTCTGTTGTTTTCTTCCCATCCTGTTTTCCTCTCTGGCATTATTATCATAGAATCATAGAATTATTATCTTTATTTTTTTTATTTTCTGTCTCCATTCTGTGAGCCTTATCCCACAGTGCACATCCTTACACTTTCTGTAAACTGTATCTTCTGGCTGTTCTTTGCTAATTCAGCTTTGTTTTGCTGTTTTGGTTCTATAATCATACTTAATCATAATAATCATAAGTTAATCAAAGGCAACTGAATAGCCCTCTGTCAATAATACCAAGATGCATTTCTTTTTTCCTGCTTATAATATGAGATATAATTTGAATGTGAGTAATATACAGATTTGGAACATTGTTCATTGTTTTCTTGTAAATGTGCTTAACTTGAGATTTTACCTTTGTAAATAGTCTTACCAAGGAGCGTACAGAGTAATGATGAACTGTTCAGTAGAAGACAGACTTTAATATCGCTTTATAAATTGCATGTCTTGGTCTCATGCAGACCTCTAAGTAAAAATAGATGGGCTAATTAAAATGTGATGATTATTAAACTCTTGGCAAATTCAGTTGGACTCTCTTTCCTGGTGCTGGAAAAGTCTAATTCAGGTCATCATCCATAGTATGAGTAAACTTACAGATAGACGGAGATTAGGAAGAAAATTCAGGTCAAGTCTTGTGAGGTGCTGCTTACCTTTTTCAGTAAAGAGCCTGGGCCAAGGGGTGCATTGAGGGGAAGCGATGGACACAGAACAATATCTCGACCTCTCACGGTGGTACAGAAAGGAAATTGGAAAGGCGTTGCTGACTTGTACCAGTTCAGGTTTGACTTATTAATTTACTGATGTGCATAACCTAAGAACAGATCCTAATATGATCTAATTAAGTGTTATCCAGTGATCTAGTAAATGATTGCCTGAGCAAATTTACATGGAACTCTCTGGTGTTAGGATAAGAATAGTAATGAGACTTAAACCTGCTTTTTATTTATGTATTTTTTTTCCTCCTTTAAGGGATCAAAGCTCTGGCCAACAGTTCTAAATGCCTCTCTGAATCCGGAAATTTATATATCGTGGGTTGTCTAGCTCTATTTTCTTACAAAGTTAAGCAAACACTTAGAACATGCAATGTCTTTGAACCAGGAAAGTATTACTTAAGAACACTACATTTATTAGATTATTTAAGCATGACGCTGTTATATTGGCCTGTGTGCAACAACTTATCCTTACACTTCAGATTCCTAGCTAAAATTAAAAAAAAAAAAAAAAATGTTCATGGTGAAATAAAGAGGAAACCTGAAAAAATAGTGGTAAATTTGGATAAGTTTGAAGTGGCAGTTTTCTAAATCTAGAAATCTGTTTTTTATTTTTGCAAAATAAATTTAAGGAAGCAAGATATAGCCATGCTCTTCAGGATTTGAAACGTCAAAAACCGAATTCTGTTTCTCTTATCTAAAAGCCTACAGATTGAAACACCAGTTTCTGTTTGTCACTTAGAGATGTAAGTTTTAATATTTGACAATTA
>NW_010121063.1:0-9251 GCF_000699245.1 Pterocles gutturalis
TTTTAAAATTTTTATTTCTAAAAAGACAAACTTATAGAAATATTTTTGACCACACATATATGGTTCTTGAAGGCTGGCAGAAAACAGGATGTCCTCAGCTGTTCTAACTTGTTTAACTTTCTGACAGCTTCATGTCAAAAAATAAGTTTGTTCATTTGTCATCCATCTGACTTTTGTCTTTCATAATTTCTTAAAATATATTACAACTATTACTAGTGAAGACATTAAACATTGTGTACCTTGTTTACCTCTGCCTTACAAACAGCAGCCTTAGAAAAAAAAAGAACATGATTTCTTAAAAGCAAAAACTTGAGCTTGTACTTAGAAGCCTGGATTAGCTTAAGGCATACAACCAATCTCCCTAAGACTTAAGAACCAGTCAAGAGAATATCTGCAGAAAGTAGTTCACCCACCATAGCTCTCAGTCTGGCAGTATCCAGACTTCTTTACCGACCAGAGGAAGGCCTAGGGTGACTAACCTATCTGGAATGCCTCAATTCAGCAAGATGAATCTATGCCTGAATCACATGTATGACCCCTGCAGCCTATATACATTTAAAAAATAAAGATAAAATCTTTGCTGAGGTTTCCTAATGTAGTTCACAGAGTTAGGATGGTAAGCCAATTCTCCCTAGTTCCTACCTAGTTTTTACATGACTAACAAAGAGTATTGCTTGTGTTAGTAGTCTAGTCTCAGCTTTGTGAGTTGCTTGCTATTTTGATCAGCGAACTGAGCAATGTAACTGCATAAACAACTTCGTCATTGGTAGAGTCATAGCTTGCACACAGCAGAGACCAATCTCTGTAGTCCATCCAGCCTCTGCCCTCCCAGATGGCACTTAATGCTGCTGAAGTGCACAAGGTGATCTTGAAAGTCAACAGTAGGAAGAAGAAAAAAAAAAAAAAGACACACTTGGCTGTTTCTTCCCACAACTAAAATTACCTTTCTCCCTGACGTGTAAGATGAAGAAACTAATGACATTAATCCTGTCACTTTGACAGGCAGTACACAGACAATTATATGTGCAGAAAGCCAAGCAGGCTATCAGAACTAAACCTATTAGACTAAGACGTCATCCTCATTCCAAATACTGTCTCCTTAATTCATGCTGAGTGCTTAATGGTCACACCTAGTAACAAATTACCTCTATGGTCCAATGAAGACAATTAAATTGCTAAGTAGTATCAGTGTTGCAGTATGTTAAGTCTTTTGGAAATTACAGAAAAGTATTAAAAATCCTAGCATCTCATTCCTAAAATAGCTAACTTCACTCTTTCTGTTTATTTCACTCTTTCAATTTTCTTCACCTATTTATTTTCTTTACATTATGAATTTTGAATTAAAAATGGTAACATGAGAACTAAGAAAATCACATGAGAATATTCACAGTAGTATTTTAATGTAATAAGATGGACTTGAATGGTAGTTACTCTATAGTAAATACAAAAGAAGTACACCACTCACCATACCTGCGGTGATTTTTAACTGCAAAAGTGGCAGTAACAGTTCAGTCATACTAGGAGAGCTGAACGGGAACAGTAATACTTTTGGTAGAAATTCTAGGAAGAGAGATGTACGCACATTGTCATGGTTTAACCGCAGCCAGCAAGAAGGCCCATACAGCCACTCACTCACTCCCCCTGTGGTGGGATGGGGAAGAGAATTTGAAGGGTAAAAGTGAAAAAAACTTGTGGGCTGAGATAAACACAGTTTAGCAAGTAAAACAAAAGCCATGCATACAAGCAAAGCAAAACAAAGAATTCATTCACTACTTCCCGTTGGCAAGCAGGTGTTCAGCCATCTCCAGGAGAGCAGGGCTCCATCGCCTGTAATGGTTACTTGGGAAGACAAAATGCCATCACTCCAAGCATCCCCCCACTTCCTTCTTCATCCCCCAACTTTATACACTGAGCATGACATCACATAGTGTGGAATATCCCTCTGGTCAGTTGGGGTCACCTGTCCCAGCTGAGTCCCCTCCCAACTTCTTGTGCACCCCCAGCCTACTCGCTGGTGGGGTGGTGTGAGAAGCAGAAAAGGCCTTGGCTCTGTCAGCACTGCTCAGCAATAACAAACACACCCCTGGGTTATCAGCACTGTTTTCAGCAGAAATGTGAAACATAGCCTCATACTAGGTACTGTGAAGAAAATTAAGTCTATCCTAGCCAAAACAGCACAATGCGGAACAGAAGTAGTAACACTTTAAAAAAGCCCCTGGCAATGAGACAAAAGAATTCACAGGGAAACCTACTACTCTAAAATTTCAATTGAGAATTATGGTAATTGTTCAGAGCATTATATATTTCACTAAAGTATTAAGCTTGTTAATGAATAGACGTGAAAAAATTGCTACATGCATTCACATGACACTTCTTTCTGGAAACACAGAAAACTTCCAAGGAACCACTACACTGAGGCTGATAACTATCACTAGAACTTCTAAATGGCATACATGCTTGCTATGGTCCCAATGATGCGTGGCCTCTGTGCAGTAGTATTATAGCACAGGTGTTTAAACAACAGGTCATAGACATTTGATGAACTCTGCCTAAACTAGAAAAACTAACATATAAATTAAAACATCTCAAGTCTATCTGCTCTGTCTCATGGATCCAGAGAAGTTTACACATTACCTAATCTCCTGATCCATAAATGATTGAAGCAGCCTACACTGTGACACTGATTGCCAGAAGAATATGTTCTAAAATCCCCTTCAACTTCTGTATTTTGCTGCTGTTGGCTAGCTACGTCCTCACATTTTCAGTTATGGACTCTGAGGAAAAAGTCCCTTAAGTTTTTAATAATTTGTGTTTTTCTTTGTTGAATTCTAGGAATGGAACTTTTGTGAGGGTAAGCTTTCAAAATCTTGTAAATGCAGGCAGTCCCACTAATTTTAATTCATAACAATAAGGGCCACAAAACTGTCTCAGTATTGCACGAGAGCTACTCTAATAAGAGGAAGCTACAATTAATTGGCAATAGGGGAAAAATCAGTCAAGGCACATGTTTAGTTCTCAGTGCTTTTCCGTAGTACAGGAATAGCTATCTTATTCTTCTGCCATATGGGTGTCCTTTTTGAAATGGGCAATCAATCCAGTACACAGTGTTCAAAGGACACCAAGGGCATTTGGTACTGAGGTATTGAGGTCACTATGTCCTTCAAGAGCTACAGCTAGTCTCCCTCACAAACTGTGCCTTTTTCATTCACCATCACTGACTAAAAGGCTGTGTATAACTCATCTCTTCTGTAAGAGCTCAAAAAACCCCAATGAACCCCCTCAAAAACCCCTTCAATTGTTCTAAAGGTATAATGCCTTTTATTCTGCAATTAAGTAGTAATTTATGATAACAAGACCACAAAGAGGAAGGACATGTTTCACCTTTCATCATATATACATTAAAATCCTGCCCCAAAGACATTACAGTGAGGAGGAAATCTATAACTTCATTTGGAAAAACTACACAAAATATTGTTTATGTTAGCTACTTGTGAGGAGCAAAGAGGAGAAATCTGCAATTTTCAATATTAGAAACAATTTCCAGAAGTTTTTATTGGCAAAGGATTATATGTAGTACACATGTTTACAAAATGGAAGCATTAAAAGCAAAACTATAATATATATAAACAAATATGAAAATATTAAAATCTAATAATGTCAGAGACACCAAAGCCCAAATAAACATTTCATCTTATGCTAAGTATTCTGTTCATTGTCCTGTAAGTGTTTATCACGTGCACATTTGAAAATCATGCAACCTCCTCCCCCCTCAAAAATGTTTTATGCAAAGCAGTAACTAGATTACTTTATCTTTGGCAATAGAATAAGCTTCGATAGCTCTCAGAAAATAATAATATACAGTTTTATTTCGAACTCTCCACAAAAACTTAGCACACATATTACTGGAAATTTTGTTGCGCATCTGGAACAGCCACTGCTGCTACTTAAAGCAGATATGTTTTACCATGTACAAAAATAACATTTAATTATACCGTTTTTAGACTATGCCTACACTAGGAATCTGCAAGATTCTTGCCTCAAAGAGAAATACCAACATAGACAGCCTCTGTATGAATTGGCAATGTTTCCAATAACATCACGTTTGATATGGAAAGAATTAAGTGATACCTTACAACTTTAAGATCATCTCTTCTTCAGTTAACGTTGAAGAAATAGGTAAAGTTGATGAGGGAGGAGTCAGTAGTTATCTTCAAAATTCACATGAGTGCAGAAATAAGGACTTGGCCCTGCATTAGCTGTCATGACAATATAAAGCAATGCTCCTGATTTCTGTGGTTATGGTTCACTATGGACAAGGTTAATATATGAGCTGGATTCCTTAGGTTTAAGTTTACTTGCCAGCTTCCTCTAGTATTTTTAGATATGACTCTGCATATGTACGTATACACGTATGTCTGTGTGACATGTATTGGCAAGGATCACTGACTTATCCTAGGTAGCCCACAATAAGGTATAGATTTGAGATCCATAGCATTTATAATGTATTCTACCAATCATTATACATTAACTTCTCCCTTTCTAGAAATAGTCTGAGAAGAGAAAGTAATAAGGAATGAGGGCAGAGTTTATAATTCAAAGGTTTGAGGAAGAGTTGCTAACATATTTTTAAACTGTCAATGCTTTTAGCAAGTACTGACATGGTAGTATGTCATGTTTTATCATAGTCATTGTCAAGATGACTAGGATTTATTTCTCTTTCACAAATGTGCACATCATGCAGAGAGTTTTGTGATGCTTTCAATTCCTGATAGCTTCTTATACTAGAGCATAAAATGTACAAGGAAAAACCATATACATTAAATATGATGATACAGTATTGCCACATGTCAAAATACCCACAGTATTCACAAGGATACACAAATAGGCAAATGAAACTTGATAGTATAGCTTGGACTACCTGAGTTGCAAGTCATCTTTCCAATTCATGAAAATTACTAATGATTCCTTCAAATTAAGTATTTAAATATCATCAGAATTGAAAAGCAGTGAGATTATCACTGGATTTTCCCTAAGTAAAAGTTAAATATCATATTACTTGAGAAGGGAAAAAGTTAGGTCTAGTGCAGTGTATCTTCTGTTGCCAAATCACAGAATACTTATCGTAAAACATTCTCTAAAAAGTAATTCTTGAGTCCTTCCTCCAAATCCGGACATGTTCACATAAATGTTTAAAACTCAGACGTCAGGGATATTTTGGATCTTCTGAAACTTTAGTTTCACAGGAACATAGCTTGTGGTTTCTAATTCTTCATCTGGAAGTACATATTGATTACAGTTTGTAAAGAAACAAGAGCAGAATGTAGTCACCATGCTCATATCAACCTTCAATTTGGTGTGCCAACACAAGACATTTAAAGTCATTAGTTAACTTTCAAAAATATTGGCCAAGAGGGAAAGGGAAACAAGGGAAATAATTCTTAATGGAGACAAAGCAAAAAAAAGGGAAACATGATGGAGGAAAAAGATCAGACTTAAAATCTGTATTTTTTTCCTCAGTTCCTACAACTATTTTAACAAAATAAAAACCCAATAAACAAAAGGTTAAAACATATCACATCCTTTCTATTTTCTCTGTCAGTGCAAAAGTATTCTTAAATGTTTTTACTGGTTCTTCCACTCTCATTGCCATACATCATCTCAATTGTCTAGAGGATTCTCCCTTTTTCAACAGTCATTTCTGTATCTATCCCTTCCAAAAAAATCCCCCAACTCCCAAAAAATAACACTACTTTGTCCAACTTATTTCAAGATTTTTTTTTTCAGTAATAATAAACAAATATTTACAAACTTCTTGGTATGCTTTTTGCTCTTAGATTCTTCTATGGTAATCAATATCCCACTGATAAGCACAAATCACTTTTCATAGATTTCTGTTAATATACGTGCCATGCTACACAGAGACATATGTGCCTCCAGAAAATCTAATTCCACTGTTAAAAAGTATGGCTGGTAGCATAAAACCTGAAAAGGGAGAAAAAAATCCATGTCTTTATTAGTAATATATTGTCAGACTGAATTTCATTAGTGGATAAGGCCTGCCATTTATAAGATAAAGTATATGAAGCAGTTTAGCTCCTTTGAGATAGAAAATGCTATAAAAATGTCAAATATTATTTCCATTAAAAATTAATATTGTTGGAAGTATAGTATAAAGGTGCATGAATAAAACTTACCAAAATCTAGGTGACTCAATTTATTACCAAGTTTCAGTGAATCTGATGTAATAATTTAAGTAGAAACCAGCACAGTAATGTAAAAGGTTAAGGTCAAAGTTTGATAGCATGACTCAGGTAGACCTTTGTCTGCTGTTAAGGAGCCAAGTATCTACTTTACAGTTTAGGACCGATACCAGTTTAACAAAATTAGTTTCATTTCATCTCACTAGATGTCCCTATTAACGCAGACTTAAATTTTAGTGCAAAAGCAGATTCTAAATACAAATCTGTATGATTCTTTCATAATTTAAATGAAAACATGAAATTGCTGATCAAGTTCAAAACTAGTAGCAAAATATGGAAATGTGACACGCTAATCCATCAATGCTCTCAGTCATGAGCATTTTCTCCTTAGCTCGAAAAAAAATAGTATTACTTTCAATACATTATATTGTTAAGACAAAAGAAGAGGATTTTCAGGGGAAGAGATTTTAGCCTATGGACAACACTGAACAAACAGATGAAAGGACAAGTTATGCTGCTGTACATTTTACATCTTGATGGAAAAAACAACAGAGTTTTTTTGTAAGTCAAGATTGACATTTATTTCATCTTCTTCTGAACAAATCATGACTTTTCTGTAATAATTCATAATGAAAAAACACCTTAACAGAAAAACAATGCCTAATATTATCTTGTTCACTTTTATGGTGTTCTGGTTTCAGCTGGGACAGAGTTAACTTTCTACATTAACTTTCTACAGCTTTCTATAGCAAGAGGCTATGTTTTGGATTTGTGCAGAGGAAAAGGCTGACAACACACTGATGTTTATAGTTGCTGACAGGACAGTCAAGGACTTTTCAGCTCCTCTGCTGTGCGAGTGTCTGCAGGTGCAGGAGAAGCTGGGAGGGAGCACAGCCCCAGTTACTAGCCTAGGATTCAACCTTAGGTCTAGGATTGAGACCCAAATTATCCAATGGTGTATTCCATATGATGCATGTCATGCCCAGTACATAGATGAGGGTAGGGCCAGAAGTTACTCTCTTTTGCTCTGGGTCATCCCTTGCTCTGGGTTGTTTCCCTCTGGGTCGCCCCTCTCTCCGGGGCGTCTCAGTCTCTCATACACTCAGGCTCTTATCTCCATTCCAGGATTGTGGTTTCAGGACACTCCCTGCTCTGGAATCATTAGCCGGAAATGGACTGAGTCTTGGTACTCAGGTGGTGAGTAGTATCACTGTGTATCACTTATTTGTATATCTGTATATATTACTATTATTATCATAATTATTGTTATTGTCAGAATTATTGTAGTTTAGTTCTTAAATTGTTCTTATCTCAACTCAAAAGTCTCTTTTCCTTTTATCCATTTAATTCTCTCCCCTGTCCCTTGGGCTGGGGGGAGGAGGAGAGAGTAGGGGAGGGTAAGCAAGCAGCTGTGTGGGGTTTGGCTACCAGCCAGGATCAAAACTACAACATATGGATAACATGTTCATTCTTACATTTATCTGACATGACTGTAACTAAGCTGCCTTTTCTTCTCACTGCCTAGTTGACAGTCTTCCTCTGCTGACAGACAGCCTGTATTTCTCAGTCTTTCCTATTTTCATGGGTGATGGCTTGAAAAAAAAAAAAATCCACATTTGACCTGAGGAATATAGAGTTGCTTATTCCTTCTAAAAGGAAAGAGAAGCCCAAATTCAGAGAATAGGAATAGTTATTTGACTTTCCCAGCTAAACAGGTTTCTGTTCAGGATATTAGTCTTATCCCTTAAGGCAGAGATAGTAATTGTTCATCCAAACAACTAACATATTTCCTCAGGTAGCTTCCTTTCCTGTTTTTTATCTGATCTTCTTAGAGCTATTTTATGTAACAAATATTGTTAGATTTTTTTCAGGCCAAGCCTAAAGTTTGATCATCTGTGGTCATATGCCTTGAAGTGCAGGAGGCCTTCCAACAGTAGCCCAGTCACTTTATCATGAATATATGATTATGATTATCACAACAATGCCTATATATGAATTTTTACTGTGGGGAAATAACAGAGTATGGGAGAAAGCCTTAGTGACAGAGGAGATATGCAACCTACAATACAGGAGTGCCTCTGTCATGCCCAGAGGCATTTGTGTCTCCCTTTAGATATTTGTTTAAAATATTTAAAATATTAGTGCGGTTGGTGTATTAAATCACCTGTCTTTCGTGCCAAGAGAACAGATTTGGGGGTTTTAAATATGAGCATGTGACATTTAGGAAGACAGATTGAAACAATATCAGATCTTCTGTAAGGTTTGTCTCTCAAAGCTTGTCCTATGTCCCGCCATGCCTTAATGTCACCAACAGAGCAGTCAATACTGGGCAACAGAACAACAAAAATTCATCTATCTTTCTAAAATGCAAAACAGGTATAAAAAGTGCTAATTACTTCAGCTCTCTTCTGATTAACCAATTGTTAATTAAAATATTTAGAAGTAACAATTTACAGTTTGCTTTGTTACATCCTTTTACATGGAGAACTATTCCACAATGACTAGCTATATGCCACTCTGACTAGTGGAAAATAAAAATTATCCTCTTAATAACGTTAAACCATTCTCACACGCTACGGAACCTGATAGCTTTAAAAGAAGGAATGTTCCATATTAAGGCACAGATCAAAAATGCTTAGGAAGTTACTATCAGCTTCTGTAGTCAAACTTAGCCCAATAATTCAATGGCATTCATTGTTATAACTATGCACTGCATATTTTTTTTAACTCCTAGAAAATTCATACAGCAGTGAATTATGCTCTCATCTATGCAGCTATCAATCTGAAGTAATTTAGGAAGCCATATGGCTTCTGGTTTATACCACTGCACTATGGACAAAAATCTTTGTCAGTATGTCCAAATATGACCCAATAAACAGATACAAGAGATAAAAAACCATTTCTTCCAAACACAAAATGTTTAACAACCAATAAAACTCCCTCAGGATCCTGGTGTTTTAACCAGAGATTTGTCTTGAATTATGTCGGTCCCAGTAGGGTCCCAGTTTTTCAGGTAGCTGAACTGCATAAATATGAACTATTAGCAATTTC
>NW_010121063.1:9422-13837 GCF_000699245.1 Pterocles gutturalis
GGAGCTCCTCCACCCAGGCCCCCCTTCTGCAGGGAGGTGCCTGCCTGTCCCTGCCCCAGGAGAAGGGTCTGGGCACCTTTTGCAATCTGAGCTCTGCACCACAGCCTCTCCTCTCAGCAGCTCTGTCTGGGTGGAGGTGGGGCAGACGGTGCAGACTCTCCAGCTGGAGCTGCAGCCTTTTCTTTCAGAGGGGTGCTCACCATTCTGCCTGGAGGGCCAGCTACAATGAGTTCTCTTTGCCTGTGCAGACGGTTACAGAATGGTACCCGGTTGCTCGGTTCTGCGTACTTCGAGTCTCCCACTTGGCCAGTGGATTGACCCTCCTTCGAAGAAGGACCCTCCTGCACCACCTGATGCACCACTCCTTGTTTGCCCGTCTTCTTGGCAGCACTCCTGGTCGTGGGTAATCCCCAGGGCCACCTTTTCTGGGAGCAGGGGGTGGCTGCTGTTACTCCTGGCCCTGCCCACAAGGTGTCAGCCACCCTCACGAGAGCTGGCAGTTCCTGGGGTCTCTGCACTCCTCTGGGGTGTCCCTGGTTCAGGAAACCCATCTGTATGCTGCAATCCCCTGCTCTGCTGCGGAACTTGCCCGCACAGGAGCTGATCGCCTCTGCGAGCGACCTGCTGGCAGTTCTGCTGTGTTTAAATCTGCCACTCCTGGCTCCATCCACACTGCATCGGCTGCCAAAATTTTTTACCAAATTATTTTCTACCCTGTTACATGATGCATTAGTTGACACTTTACATCTTGCCAAGCACAATCTGTGAGATTTCCCTGAAGGCTTGAAACCTTAGAGGATTCTCTGATAGCACAAGCAATCAGCAGTGAATCACAGTTGCGTCGGCATCTTCCAACACCCTGGAAGTGTGAGAAATTCATAAGTTCTTCATGTTGCCTTGGAAAACTGCCAGTGTCATGTTGGTTACTTATTGTCAAGAGATTCATAATGAAGCTCCAATTTTTCCACAAGTTTGGAGAGCCAACACAGAGTCAGAAATCACTCCACATGATCTTTCAGAACCTCAATAATATTGTTTTGACTGACTCAAGTCATCATACAGTGATACTGTACAGCTGATGCAGAAATATACTATGACAGTACATAAACATTTTTTTGTGGCAGTTTCCTTTAAAAAAAATGTGAAATTTGATAGTATTTTTATAGGAAAAAAAAACCAGCCATTACAGGAATCCACAGCTTCTTTTGAGAAGACCAACATAAAAACAAATCAAGTCTTGATTTTAGGTATACTTTTTGGTTCAGGATTGTAGCAACTAAATATAATCTTTTCTAACATGGAAGTTGCACAACTTCTCACAAATTCTCCTGGCTTTAAAATACTTCTCGTTCCTAGAGACATGTCGATAGCTGAACTGTAATAATTCCCCAAGATCTCAAATTTTTCAGATGTTCTACTTTTCATTTAGTATTTTTCTGCAGAAAAAAATAAATTTAATCTAAAGCTAAAAGTTCCAGGATCCTATGGAAACTTCAATAGATAACTCATGTTGGATTGAGGTACCGGATGACTGAGTCAAAGGACATACAAATGAAATAGAAAGTATTGTTTCAGACACTTTTTCTTGTGAACCAATACTAAATATTTGAACTTGTTAATAGAAACTATGCTGCAAATATTGGCTATCAGATAAGTGAGAGAACAAGTTCAACATTTCAAGTCAAAGTGTAAATAGAACTTCCAACAATATGAAAACAAAGAAAAATGTTTGCATAGTTATTTTTGTGGTATGGGTTGTTTCCCCCGCAACCCCTACCAGGTACAATATAAAACAGGCAAGTCTAGTCTGTTTTAATCTCTGCTTCAGTTTCAATGCAATGCAGTATTCTTTACTTATCTTAGTAAAATACTGGCATTCTCTTTACTTGTAGCACAAAAAAAAGAGATGAAGTCTCACAACCTATTATTACTTTTTTTTTTTTTTAGATTAACTTGACTGCAGAACTAGTATAGTTCGGGCTTTTTGTTGCAGTTTTTTTAATGACTGCTTACAGATTTTTCTTCTCCTTTGTCTTTTGCTGTATTAGATGCCAGATCAGAAGGACTGTAATCTACTTTCTCTTCTGGGCACAGGCTTTGAAGCATTTTTAACACTATACTGAAATACCTCAAATACATTTGTAGCTTCAATAAACTGGAACTGAAATTGTAAAAGAGACTTACAGACAAGATTCATTTTCTTGTGATTCAATTTTCTCTTTACCCTTGTTTCTCAGTGCAAACTATAGAAGAATCAAAATACTGCATCATTTAAGGCATTTCAAATGTGCAAGATATGTTCAAGAAAATTCTTGCCCATGACTGCATTTGACAGATTATGTCCAACTTTAGCAACTTTTAAAAAAGCTCTGTCAAATTTAAAAGATTTTTCTGTAAAACTACTTTATATAATCTCCTTTAAAAAGGTTGTTATTTGAACTTTTGTAGTACTAGCGAGAGACACAGAAAACAAAACTAAATAAATCCCCCATCCCTACAAATTCTTGCAATTTTACATTTCTATTCACCTAGCAAATTCAATGCCCTTTCTAAAGCATATCAAGGAAAAACTTGTCACCATTATGACTAAACCATATTTCCCTTCTCTCTCCAAGCCCAAATCAATGAACAATTGAGTACTAAGACTTCTTTGAACATGTTCAGTTAGTACTAACTTATTATTGCAAATCACTTATCTACATCAATAAAGGTAGGATCTCCAAATCATCCGAATGATGCAAATGTACTGAAGAATAACTTGAACTGTTCCAAATCAAGAAATATGGAAAACTGCCCAAATATATGCTTTATGGTGTTTAGTATTAATTTGCTTCCAAAAAAAATGTTAAAGTATAATAAAAAGAGTTCTACATTAGTATCTTTTTATGCCCATCTCAACTTCTGTTGATTTCTTATGTTTTTACATAGCTACCACAAACCCTACAAGCAGAAATACCTTGTCTATTTCATAGTAAAATGGCAACTTTTCTAGAAACATTCTTTAAAGACAGCAGACTGAATGAGTCAGAGCCATAACCACCTGATCTTTCTTTTACTTTTAGTCAGGGATGTCTGAATATCATTGGTATGACACTTTTCATCATCTTGCATATGAGACAGGAAACAGTTCATAGACCTGGGCCTGACTAGTAACTGGGATAGCTTTATCTTCTCATTGTAAAATAAATTTATGATATGACCTTAAACTAGTGATCGTGAGCCAATCATATTTAACCAGTCATGTGAATAATTTGCTCCTCTTCCACAGAGGATAGAACCTAGACAAGAAGACCTTGCCCTTCTGGAGTCAAAGGGAGTTCTGCCATTGACTTCATGTCCATACGAGAATGACGGTGGTTATTGGTGGGAGAGCCCAGGTTACCGGTGGGAGAACCCAGGAGTGACGACCTGCAAACATCAAAATAGTAAGAAGTCTCATAAATCTCTCTTGTATTTTTGAAAAAAAAGGTCATAATTTTCAAAGGCAAATAATTTTGTGTTTTACTAATATTTACCAAAAGATAATTGTTTAACAAGGCTAAATTCCTGGGTCTGAAGCTGAACTGATCATCCAAACTGGTAAAGTCTCAATTTCCCAGTCTGTGTCACGATAGCCCAATGCTAAATCTTACTGTTACTAATGTCAGAATTGACCTTTCTCAAATACTCAGAGAAATGCACTGCTAACTTGAATAGTTAAAGGTGCTGGAAACAATATTCCTTTTCATTTCTCTTCTGGAAACAACGTATCTCCATACTGAAAACTAATAATTGAGATTTTGCATGCTTTATAATATATTTATAAGGTATGGTCTGTGTTTTTAAGCTCAACTCATATTGCTGTACATTGTTGGCTTTACCATATTTTGGGAAAAAACGTGCTTAGATTTAGAGCTCTGCCAGCCAAACTGCTTTTCAGAGACCACCCAAATATAGCTAATCTTCTCGTATATATCTGTTTTGTCAAGAAAGCAGGAGACTCAACAGTATGAATACAGAACAGAATGGGTTCAAAAAACCCTTTCAAACAATTTCCACTGTATGTTCACAGCTAGTACCTAGGCATTTTTTTTTTTAAATTACAGTGCTAATATTAGAAAATTTGCATGGTAATCATGTTTTATACTTAGCCAGACTAGTTACGAAATGTTAGAACTTTCTGTATCCTTCCAAACTGGGAAAAGATAAGACAGAACTCACAATGATATGCTTTTAAGGAGTATTTTCAAGGTTAGCCCAAGAAACTGAGTAGAAAGCATGTAATGACTACATATTTAACAAGTATTTTTTTCACTGTAGTTTGTGTCCTGTATACCAACATATGTGACAGATCCAGGAAAGTCATAGCTCTTAACTGTAAACTTACTCTGATAAGCTAGGTGAACATTTCACAGAATCACAGAATATTAGAGATT
>NW_010121064.1:0-19310 GCF_000699245.1 Pterocles gutturalis
CCCTACTTCCCAGGAAGTGGCCAGACATCGCCTGCTGACAGGAAGTAGAGAATAAAATCTTTGTTCTCCTTTTACTTCCACGCGTGGCCTTGGCTTTTGCTTTAACTAAACCGCTTTTATCTTAACCCGTGAGTTTTTCGTCTTATTCTCCCCCTTTATTTTGCTGAAGGGGGGAGTGATAGAAGGGCCTGGTGGGCGCCTGGCATCCAGCCAAGGTTAACCCACCACACTTCCCAAAACTGAAACTTCTTAAAGCGTCTTATATTTGGCACTCAAATAAGGCCCCTCATTTAAGTTTATGAAGGTCTAAAACAGCCAATGAAGCATATAAGCATGCTGGAAAGAAAATAAACAAACTGGGAAGAAAAAAGAAAAAAAAGAGAGACCTGAAGAGAAGAAGCATATGTGGGAAGGGTAGAAGGGAGGAGGGAAGAAATAGCTGGGGTGGGAAAAATGGATAATAAATCACAGCCCTGCTCAACCAGCAAAGATCAGTAGATTTTAGACGAAGAAAAAGTCAGGCTAAAAGCTGCACATGATTGAAATGAGATTCTGAGCATCAGAAAGTTTAATGAAGTTACAAAACTAGGCCAAAATCAGAAGTTATTTCTTTTTTAAACACGTGATACAGTTCTCATCAACGACAGCAAGAGCTTTACCAGTAAAACCAAGTAAGGGCTCAGATGCTGCTTTTGCTAATTCTCAGTTCCTAGTACAGGAGTATGAAGTGTCTGAAGTGAGTAAGCAAGCTTGAAGCCTGGCATAGCCACCTATTAAGATAGTAAGTCTGTGGCCTGTGCATGGGTTAGGGACTGCATTTCAACCTGAGTACATGGGTTGGAAGGAAAAAAAAAAAAAAAAAAAGAGACAGACACTCACTGTCACCAAGCAATATTATACTGTCATATGAATTTCACAACACACACATGTATGTATGTATATACCATTACAGACATGTACAGACATATATGTGTTATTCAACTAGAAGCAGATTAGCATCAGCTAAATAAAAATACACACATAGATTTGAAAGAAAAACCTCACAAGGTACAAAGTGCCTGCCTGCCTCTGGCATCAGTTTAAGAATAAATATGATAATAAAAATAATCATGAAATGGCATATGGTACATTTTTGTACACATATTATTCACGCATTTTTTATTGTATTTGACTTGACATTGACAATATATCTTACTCATTAGGGGAGCTTATATTTCAGTCTCAGTTGTATGTTAAAAATCTCCCACTGTTATGTGGCAAGAACACATAAAAAACAAATAGCAAAAGCATGCTCGCCTGGAAAGACTTAATATTTCTCAAAATGTTCAGAAATGATTCTTCCTATTAAAAATACAAAGTCAAAAGGGGAAAATACAATTGTTACCCTTGATTTTTCCCTGGTGTTTCATTTATTACATCAAGAGTTCCTTGATTGGATTCAAATGCAAAGTTGCTCCCATGGCTTCAAAGTCAGACTAAATTGAAAAATGCGCTTCAACAACATTGATACTGAAATAATATCCCAGAATACTGTCTTAATGGCTTTACCCTTATTAAACAAAAACATAACAAAACTTTGGGGGTCCTTTTAAATGAAATAACAGAACGATAATAAAAAGTAACAAAAAGAACCATGTACTAAAGAAAACCTCGTCCCCTTTATAAACTCCCTCTGGAAATACTCCATAGTTTCAGCTTTCCTGTGACTCCAAAGAAGCGCACACAGTCTGATCTGCAGGCGCAGACATCCAAAGACAGCTTGCTAAAGGGAAGGTTGCTGCTGTGGACAGCCCTTGGAGCAACCATTTGAGTAAAACCAGAGCAGAGCTGGGGAACCCCAGGAAGCACCATGTCTCAGATGGAGCATTTAGACACAGTTCTGCCAAGATTTCTCTCCAGACACATCCAGCTGTCTAGAGAAGAACAGGCTGGATAAGAGGTCCACAAATTGCTGCTCAAAAATCACTTAAATAATCTACACAAACAGGTGGCCTATAGTATCTATTAGTACCTACACTCTATTTTAAGTTGCGCTCTGTGATTTTAGACAGCTGTCATTTCATGTGATTTCTGTAGACCATAAGAGATTCAATATTTTGGGGGAGGTGAAAAAATTTCCCAAGAGCTACTGCCCTTTGTAAATAATACCAGATGATGTCGCCACTCCAATTCCAGTCTTTTGGGACTCCATATAGGTTGAAACCACATTCATTCCAACCATTTCTTCCTCTTGGCAAAAAAAAAACCAAAAAAACAATGCAGGGAAGGGGCAACAGCACCTCTACTTCTGGTAAAGCACGCATTACCTTCCCATGAGGTCAACCCTTGCCTGGTATGGCTTTCTTCACAGCAAAGTCAGGGTTTGGCATTTGCTTTTTGACTGGCCTAACTCAGGCAAAAGCAGTGTATTGGTGAAAAATAATGTGGGGAAAATGCTATATTTTATATGCTATATACATTTCTGGGCAAGCAATCAGAGAGCATTTTTTTTGCTGGAGTAGCGACATCACCCTGATCGGCTGTAATAAATATGCCACCCCCTGAATGACAGGGGATGAAGATGGCAAACAGTCCCAAACATACCAAACTGAAGTCAATCAGATGGACAAAACCCTTTACAACCACATGAGCACATCAGGACAACAAAAAGGCTTGTGGCTCGTCTGTATTGTTAATTCACTATCTGTCATGATGGCAGTCATAGAGACTGTCCCTCACAGGGAGAGATGCACAGGACAGTGCAACATGTCGTGAACTACAGCAGGAGTTCAGGCAGATGGAGATTTTCTACAAAAAGCATGTACTGCTCAGAAGAGAAGCAGCCAGAATAGTTTATTTTACCAATATTCCTTGCTCAATAAGAAATAAATATTCTCTGACTCTTTACTTTTGTTATAGAAAACATTTTAAAGCATTTTCCAACGGTAAGATATGAAGTGGGTAAAGTCAAACTTTACCCACTCTTAAGCTCTGAACTTAAACTGTGATATTTCTACATCATATAAGCCTTGGAACGATGGCATTTTACTGAAGGTATATCACAATCTCACCTAAATCACACTGTGATTAAATAGGTTTTTCTTAATTTTTGCTGCTTCAGGATAACAGGCCCGGACTATCACAACTGAGATATTTCAAATTCAACAATACTGTGCTGCAGCATTGCTGATTAGTTTCCATCCACAGAAATAATACTTTCACAAGCGATAGAGAATCTTCTCCAGAAGGAGAATACCAGGGTTAACAGACACCAGGTTTAAGAGCACACCCATTGTCACCCAGGTGGCCCAGCACAAAAGGATGCTGCAATCTCTGACCATTGAGATGCACGAGGGGACTGCATCGCCAAGCCAGATATGACTTTCATTACATTTATGAATTATGCCTGACATTTAATATTTGAATGTAATATTTTTTGTTTAATAAAGAATCACTGGATCATCAGAATAATAGATAGCACTGGTGCAAATATAATGAAAATGCCAAGCTTTAAATAGCTTGCTTAATTATTAAAAATGTTACCAGAAAAAACTAACTTTGCATTGCTGTCAAGATCAAATGAACATGAATTTCAATCAAAAGAGAGGCTATTGTACAATATATTAAAACATGAGGTTCTGCCTACAGTAATTATTGCGCACAGTGCACAAAGGGGAAAAAAGGCAACACTATCAATCACAGTCTGTCCACATTAAGTCAATACGAGCCCCTCCCCTGCTTTGTTGCACAGTTTTTCCTTTGTTAGCCATATTATACAATACATGGGGCTTTCAAGAGCCTGGCCTTGGTTATGCATTAAGGAAGGCTCTTGAGATCCTTCTTGAAAGAAATTCAATATCTTTTCTTGTTTGAGAAAATTGCAATAAACTATACAGCCTCTTCTTTTTAATTATTTATTGTTTTTTATTGCTAAATCATCAGTCATCTGATACTTACCACATTATCCTTTCTATATGACCATGGCAATGTGCTACACAGAACACAACCTCCTCACATGTTCCTCCACGTTACAGTGATGGTAAAAGCAGCACTCATTCAGGCTGTTGAAGGAGTTATTTCTCCATCCAGGAGAAACAAGGATCAAGATTTCCATTTTGCACCACTGTGTCAGGTCTGCTGACTAAGCAGATGCTCTTAATTTCCATGCTGAGCAACTGCTGGGAATAATACAGAACACTCTATCTTGCAAGAAGCCAACCACTGCATTTGTGCATATTAAAAAACTAAAACTACACAAGCATATCAAGTCCGGCGGCTCAAGTATGTCTGTTTTTAGAGAAGCAGGAGGTAACACTACGCATGTATAAGCATTTAGTTGCATGTCCTTCTTGTCCATTTTTTCTGCTTCCATCTCCCAAAATTCTGCTAGTAGGCAATTTCTACATTAACCAGGATGTGTACTGTGTATCCTTGGCAGGATTCCACTGACGCTTCAAAAATATTTCCTCTACTGCTTTTGAAATTCAAGCTCCCTGCCTCCCTCCCCCCCATTTTAAATTTTTTTTTAATCTGCATTGTTTTAAAAATATCCTTTAACAAAAGTGGCTGCAAGGTTGAGTTGAATTTATTTTTCTATTTTTGCTAAAAATGTTATTGTGTTATGGCAAAGGCTCTTGTAGTGTATTGCTCATTTGGATATCACTAAAGGTAAGTCCCACATTTTAAAAGGTGAGGTTCAACCTTTAAAAAGTTATAGCTTTATGGTGACCTAAGTATAAATTCTGAGCTATATACAATGCATACGCTGAAAACATTAAAATGCAGATAGATGTTTTCCTTCACCTGGCTACAACACATCCTGTTTCTGTACACCTCGCTGCATCTGTGGATCTAGTAGTAAAGATCCCCTTTCTGTTAGGGAAAGCATCTGTGGAACCAGTTTATGCTGAAGTTGGTGGGAATTTTGTCCTCAGGCTTCCTACCAAAGTTGCAGCAGCTGTGAAAGCTCTAACACATCTGTGTTAAAAGAGTAAGACTTGCTGCCCATTCTACTGAACACAGAGGTGTTTGTTTATTTACCCATGTCTGTGAAAATCTTTACATACTCTAAACTGAAGATTCACAGAGGTGAATGAAATGATGCAGCAGAAACAAAACGTCCCCGTGAACACACTTGAGGGAACTGTCACAAATTCTGTAACCAGGTCTTTATCTCAAGAGAGCTATATAACCGTAATAAAAAACATTTTATTGCTGCAGTCCCATGATGGGGCTGCTGTCCTCTCATGAATATTGGAGATGTCCTGCACTTAGCCATAAATGCCCCTAGCATTACAAACCACTAAGCGCTTGAGTCATTCCAACAAAACACTTTAAACCCACACAACCCAAAGAGTGTTTCTAGCTCTCTGTAGACTATTTCCAAACTCACGTTCAAACCAGCGCAGGAGAAGGCTGTATGGTTACACCCTATACCAATGTTACAAACAAAGGGAACAAAAGCAGGGTGAGGACATGGTCTCAATATCAGTCCAGTGGATAAAGACTGTAAGCTGAAACCAAAGCTGTAGACCAGCTATATTTTTCCCCTAATTTATGGGAGAGTTCATCTCCTCCAACTTCTAATGATTTTCCTGGGAAAAGAGTAGCTATTCCTTCCTACCATGCTATCACCATATTGCCTTATCGAGGTAGCCATGAAAATTATAGACAAAATATAAGAGATGGATTAAAGAATGTGAAATGCATTTAATGAAAAGCTTGATATTGAAAGACTTGCATAAAAGCCTTCGTCTTCGATCTCTTCCTGCTATTCATACCCCATGGCCACCACACAAAGCTGGAGAGAGTAGGATCACGTGGCAGAACCTTCACAGAAGCAAGAGGAAGATTTTATAACACAGCAGCACAATTGTGCAGCTAAACTACTTCCACCCCACAACTGGCTTATCGGTGGCTAGCAAGGAACTTAACAAGCTCAGCTTCCTCTGCTTACAACCGCATGGACTCGCACTTTACTTAAACATCTGCATTGACCCTATACCAGCTCAGTCCTGAACATGGGTTTCCATCATGAACTACAGTCATGTTAGGACTTACAGCATAGGAGATACAGAAAAGTAATTGCAGTGCTACTTCAGCTCTGTGTAAGTAAAGAGGAAGGAAGATGTTCACAGCAAGCTGAGAAACCTCCAGGTATTAAATTAACAATTACTGAAAAAATCCTCCCCATCCCTCCACCCATAGCTTTTGTGGACACAACTTCTAAGGATCAAAGGATAAGTGATGTGTGCAAACTTGGCCAAGGTGTATACTGAAGCAGCAAGGTCTTTCTGCTCTAGTTACAACCTCTAGTAAATCTGTTCTGTGAAATTTTTTAAACATTAGTTCCAAGTTTCATGGATCTTAATGCAAACATTTTAGCTAATAGCATGGAGAAATTTTTTGAGGGAAGTCACATCTTGTAGCTACTTTAAGACTGCATTGTCCCAAGTTAATTAGTTGAGAGGACAGGGACAGAACACTGAATTTATTAAACTCGTTGAGCAAAAAGAAGTAATTGGCTTCACCCAATATTCTTCATACCTTGTTGCATTATGCTGTATTAACTTTTCATGGCTTCACACAGTGTACATTTTTTGACATTGCTTTCTCCTTGTCCCCATGAGAGCAGTCTGTCTATTCATTCATCTTTGTTTACATTCTTTCAATAAATTATACAGATAACTCTCTATTTTGCCAATTCTTCACTGCTGGCATTTTTAGTTTTGCATTTACATAAGACACTCTACATTTATGAATTGAATTGGAGGTGATAAAGTTAAAACTAACAATGCTATAAAAATGAATTTGCCTTAATACTGCAAACATGCTCACAGCAAAACATTAGTTGCAGCAAGCTTTTCCTCATTTTCTCCTGCTTCCCCTTCTCATACAGCATTTGCCTCAAGCCACAGAGAGGGCACCTCACCCAAGCCCTTCATTAGCAGAGTCTATCACAGCATATAGAGGAGCATCTCCGTTTATAACTTTAGTTCTGGGGCAATACAATAAGCCCATCCACAGCCAGAAGATTCTGACTCAGCAGCATCACTGCCTTTTAGTGTTACACAGTTTGGGGGTAAAGGAGCTTTCATTATGTGGAATACAACTGGAAATGCACTAAGTTACTGCTCTGAAATTTCCCAGTAACATCCCTAGAGTTGGTCAGAAGAGAAAGACTTAGAAATAGATTTTGGAAAAAAATAATTAAAAAAAAATCAAGATTTCACAATTGGAGAAAGAAAAGGAAATATTTCCACAAGAAGAGCTGCTAACATCCATACTAAAACAAAGAAAATGAAAAATTGATGGGGGCTGCCAGTCTGCTCCGTAATTCAATCTTTACAGCATCCCTCTGGAAGGGTGGGTGCCAGTCAGTAACTGTATTTTCACATAAACGACAGACATCAGTTAAGTCTTTTAGAAAAGAACAGACTTCTGCTCAAGAGCAAGTCTTGTGGTAAGCCACCCAAAAAAAGAAAGACAGGGCAGTGCTGAGCTCCATTTAACTCGTACTACCTGCAGACGCAGCCTGCACGACAGCTGTATGATACAGCCCCAGGGAGGAGCGGGAGGCAAGGCACATGGAAGGGCTTGGTTGCTCTTAATCCAGCCAACTTGCATGCAAAGATGTAAGTCTATGCTAGCTGAGGAAGTTCTGACACTTCCAAACCAATGGCTTTCAAGATTCTTGGCCAGAGACCTACATTTGAAACTGCAATGCCTGTAGTTGACAGCATACAATAGAAAATAACAGGTAATAATGGATTAAAAAACTACTTAGAAACATTTTAGCTAGACATTAAAACTTTGCTAAAATTGTAGTGTCACCTAAGAAACCAAATTCAAGCTGACAAGAAATTTGGTGGGATTTCATCAGGCACACAAAGAAAAATTTTGTGAAAGTAATCTGACCAAAGAAATTAGACCCTAATGGCAGATTTGATCCTCAGAAAGACTGCCTAACAATTTCATGTCATTGATATGAAACCAGTTTCTAGCTTAAACAATCAAAGTTAATTTGAGGCTTTAATATGAGTTATTAATTACAATTAGAAACACTTGTCATACTCCAGAAAGAAGATTAAGATTATTTCCTTGATTTACATGGTACATTATCCTGATATTATCTAAACCCCCAGCATAAAACAAACAACAGCAAGAAAATATCATTCCCAAGAGCACAACAACAAAACAACCTATTAGACTTAGTTTAAAGGATATTTTTAGCCAAAATAAAGATAATGGATTAGTCTTCTCCTGTGATTTGTATTTAAATTTTGTCTGGCAAAGCTTGCTGATGAGTAAAACTTACAGATTATAAAGAACTTCTATAACACAACTTGGGGAAAAAGTCCAGTTATTTAAGGCAGGGAGAAAATGTTATGAGTTGTTGATACATCCAGCATTTTCCAAAATAACATTTCCATGGGAAAGCTCTTCTTTGTTAAAAATGCCACTTTTTAAAAACATAGTTTCATTCAGGAAAAAAACAAAAAACATTCCTGTAAAGCTGAACAGCTTTAACCTTTTCAGAATGAGATTTGTAGCTTTTGTGTTTTCTCATATGAAGCAAAAAAATAGACATTCAAAACCAAGCGATTATTTATTTTCTTAAGGAAGGAGAAAAAGTAGAACTTTCATAAGAGATTTTGAAGGTTTTGTTCTTAGTCTGCTTGGAAGAGGATTTCTTATTTGTTCCAAAACTTTGTATGAAATGGAAGAACCCACTTCCACCAGCTCTCATGTTTTCATAACCTCCCAGCGCTAAAAGGTACAGGTGTGTGCATGCACGATCATGGGAGCCATAAACAGAAGCTACAGTTGGGCACCTGTTATTCATTTTCCAAAGGAAACAGGAAAGATTATAGTGGGTTACAGGGTGATTTAAATCTTGCACGTGGTGGGGGCCACATTCCAAGCCCATCTGACGAATTGAAATCCTTTTTCAGCTTTCAGGGAACAGATGCCAGCTCCTCAGGAGATGAGGAGACCCACCAACCCCAGTGGCAAGACCAAGGGAATACCTTCTGAAAGAGCACTGCACAGCTCACTGTCCTCATCCTCCGAAGTGCCAGGGACAGCAGCTGTAAGAAATCGGATGCACGGATGTTGCAAGGGGTCCCAGTGCTTTGGAGAACCCATGGGTGCCCCGCCAGGCATGGAAAGGATTCTTGCCCCCAAGGCTGATGAGGCCAGGGGCATCCGGTGACTCCTGGAAACCCCCAAGATGGCTCCATGCTGAGGGAGAACAGAGCTTGGGCATCTTCTGGGAGTGAGGCATGACCAGCCTGCAGAGGCAGGTCTTGCTCACATGCTCAGGGAATAGCCAATGGCCAGCGCTGGCGTCAGGAAGGAATTTTCCCCCAGGGCAGATTGGAAGTGGTCCCCAGATGTTTTTTGCCTTCCTCTGAAGCACTGAGCATGACCACTCAGTCAGGGCTCCTCCAGTCCGTTTTGGCCTGCTGCTCATGTACTATGAAGATGATGCAGGTGTCCGCTTGGGCCTTGCAGCTGGAGGGAGGAAGGCTTTTTTTCCCTCATGATCGGTCAGGCAAGTGTCTCCAGGGGTTTTTCGCCTTTCTCTGCAGCACTGAGCACAGCCACTTGCGAGGGCTCCTTTGGGCTATTTTGGCTCAGATCTTGCCTGCTGCTCTTGCCCCTCCTGCCCTGACTCTCCATCCTATTGCAAGTTTGTACCAGGAACAAGCTCTGCTCTTCCCTTGGCTCCATTTCCGCAGGTGCTCTTGCCTGTGCAAAACAGCCTGTGCTTGGAAGGGCTCCAGGGTTGCTGCACCATCAGGAGCCACTTTCCAGCTCTCCCTGCATGCAACACAAGTGCCAGGCAGGCATGAGAGCATTTTTCATGCATCACTGGTCAAGAAGCACAGTGGAAAAAAATTTTGAAGGCAAAAAGCATGCTTGTGATTGATATGTGTCATCCTTTGGAAAATACCCCATGGTACCACACACCTCTTGTTCTTTTGTGTGTGGTCAGTCCTTCTTCATCTCCTCCCTCTTCAGGAGACAGGGACAGCTTGTCCTGTAAAAAAAATCTGTAGCTCTGCAACTGGCCTTTGCCAGACTGCAAGGGATGATTTTTTTTTAAGCTAAACTGAAGAATGGATGCATCTGTTCTGGGCTACACATGGGCATTGTGTTAATGCTAGTGAGCACTGTCTCTGAAACAGATTCATAAAAATAAAATAAAATCATGTTTCCACTTGTAACCTTTGTGATATGTGTCCTTGAAAAGGGTTTTGGAGCTGAAAAATCCCTGGATTTCAGGCAAATTACAGTTTCATCTTTTCTCAACTTATGGGCAACATAGGGAATGGAATTGAATAGTTATGCTTTGCCATTTGTCTATGCCTACACTTACGCATGACAAGCTTTGACGTAGGTCTGAAGGGTCCATCCAGGACAGCAGCCCTCTGCAGTGCAGGTCCCAGCCCATCTAGGAGACAGGGGCAGAGACAGGTACACCTACAACATGGCTTGGGCAGGGACTGAAGGCCCCAGACTGCGCTGAGGCACATCCCCTGGTCCCTTGGCAGGAGATGGTGAGGGTGGGTGGGGGTCCCAGGGGAGGCCGGTCCCAGCCATTGAGGCTTATGAGCACCCCCAGGACCCTGGCAGAAGCAGACCTGCACTGCTCATATGGTCTCCTTCAGACATTTGTAGTTGGTCATTTTGGAGACTGAGTGTTGGGCTAGAAGTACCTTAACTCTGATGGAATACTGTTCTCAAACTCTTTTGTTTTATTATGTTTTCCAAGGGAAACAGCTCAAGCATTTCTAAAAATGAGTACAAGGAGAAAAAAAAAATCCATGGGGAAATGAACAGGTATTGCTCACATCAAAAAGATTTTCAACCATTTAGTTCAGCAGCATGTCCTGCTTCAGACTGAGGGCTTGATCTTTGAGCCTTGCTAGTCTCAAAGATATGGGGTTTTTGCCTTTCTGTGGAAACATAGCTAATTGAATAAACACAGAAGGCTTTAAAAACTGCATTTCACACATGCTTTTTGCAAATTTGTCTAGATGGTCAAATCACCTAAAGGCAATCCATAGTTCTCACCCCCACGAGAAGGTACATGCCTTCTTCCCACAAAGTGACAGAGACAGTTCCTGTGCTGAGGCATGATTACCCATTCAATGCCTTCTGCTAGTGCAGGGCTGGGAAGAAATGTCTTCAGAGATTTCCTGAGCATGTACTGCTAGGGAAAGGAAGAGCTAGGAAGAAGGACAGAATAGAACATTTCAGCTGCAAAGCACCTACAATGATCATCTAGTCCAAGTACCTGACAGCTTCAGGGCTGACCACAAGTTAAAGCATTGTATTAAGGGCATTGTCTAAATGCCTCTTAAACACTGACAGGCATGGGGCATCAACCACTTCTCTAGGAAGCCTGTTGCAGCATTTGACCACCCTCTCAGTAAAGAAGCATTTCCTCATGTCAAGTCTGAACCGCCCCTGACGGATGAAGCTTTGAGCCATTCCCACGTGTCCAGGCACTGGATCCCAGGGAGAAGAGATCAGCACCTCCTTCTTCACTTCCCTTCCTCAGGAAGCTGTAGAAAGCCATGAGGTCACCCCTCAGTCTCCTGCTCTCCAAACTAGACAAACCCAGTTCCCACTGCCGCTCCTCAGAGGACATGCATTCCGGCTCCTTTACCAGCTTTGTTGCCCTCCTCTGGAGATGTTCAAATACCTTAACATCCTTTTTAAATTGTGGGACACAATTTACAGCACTGCATTCCTGTACTGTGTTCCCCCACAGTATGGGAATGCAATTAGTACAGCTACAGCTAATTGTTTCAGGATGTGCTATGTCAGCATTGTACAGCCCTTTGCAGAGAGAAAAGCATGGTCTTAAAATGCACTGGCTATCAGTTCATTTTCAAGTGTAACTCAAAACACAGGTTTTAGCTCATAAATCCCATGTTGTTTGAAACCCTCGCTACTTAAAGACTGTCTTTTTCCTAAAAGCCCTCTCTCTGGACAAGGGGCACTCAGGGCAAGGGAATTCATCTCTAGCATTGCTCTCCCTGCTGGTCTATCAGATCCATGTTTGAACACACTGAGCTTGCATCAAAATACTAAGTTTCTTTAACTGAACAGACATAGTCTGGCAGCTTTCTGCACTCACTGCACCAGTTTTGCAAACTAATTGCTATTTGTGTGCTAGAAGATTTTTTTTTAATGAATAAAAACCACAAAAAAAGTTCCTTTATATATGAATAATATAATCAGTAATTTCATCTCACTGACATTCTCAGGTTATTTTAGGTGGACTCATAAAAAGCAAAATCTTCAGTCCTTCTTTGCAGCTATCTTACAGGTGCGTAGGGATTCTTAAAGACAGGCAGTTGCCTTTTAGTGTTGGATGGCCACCTGGCCAGACACTTCCTTGCCCACATCAGCATTACCAGCAACAACCTTTCTCTTCACTAAATGCTTGCAGAATTCCTTTAAAAACACAGCAACCTTTATTCACACTCCTGGAAAGTAAAGCACATCCCCACAGACAGCAGTGCCCCTAACTGCTTTGCACTGACCCACCAGTGTTTTGTCTCTTGTAGCTTTTTCAGTGTCTGGGCTGATTTGGTACCTTCTCCAATTAAACTTCTAAAATGGAAGCTCAGTTAATGCCAGCTGTGGTTATTTTCTTTCTTAGGAGACAGACATCCATTTTGAAACTGCCTAGACCATCAGCTTCATGTTCAGAGCCCACTCGGACCAGTGCGTCCATTGCTCAGCCAGCCAGTGGAAGGCTGGATGTACTGGTTATAACTGCAGGGAGCTGGACTCCAGCAGGCTACCAATGGGTGAAAGCCTCATTAACACATCCCTCAGGCTCCACCCTTCATGCTTTGATGTCATCAAATGTATGAAAAGGTGAAGTGTTTGGTCAGGTCTTTTGAATTTAGATTGCAAGAAAGCATCGTTCAAGAAATGTAGGTTTCCTTGTCCACATCATATTCCGGATTTCGTGGCTTCTCAATAAAGTAAGGCGTACCAGTTGCTGCTCCTGATTAAACTGAGAAAAGCAGTGAGCAGAGAAGATCAAAACCTCAAATGGAAGATCTCAGTCATGGGCAATTAAGGCCAAAACAAAAAAAAAAAATTCAAAATGGGTTTTTAAGTTAAAGAAAAAAAGGTTACTCTAAGCATTTTATTTTCCAGTGCATAAGCAGCTAGGACTGAAGTCACATGTCTACACATGACCTACAAGACCACACACTGCATTCAAGCTCTTGCATAATCTACCTCTCCTTATAAAGGTAGAAGTTGTGCGTATGTAATTCAACTTAAAAATAACATCTTTATAGCCTTGTTTCCCATTACAGAAAAATTCAGTAATTTCTGCATAGTTATTACTTTTAGATCTCATGTATAATATCCTGCAGAACATTAGTCTCTGTAGAAATTTCAGACATTAATATTTGAGAGTAAAAACAACAGAATCTTGTTTACAGCTCTAACTACAACACATTTCTTAGTTATGTTTGAAAGCTTACCTCACACAATTGAGGTTTCAATTACTTTTTTTTTTAAACCTTTTTCTAACGCAACCGCATTACACTTGTGAGAGTAACTAAGCCAAATTCAGCATCTTCTGAAGATCCAGGGAGACATAAACAAAGAAACAGACTAAAACCCCAACTCTGATGACTTTTGCTCTTCATAAACAGATTGTCCAGGGCTCAGGTTTAAGCACTCCCCTATACCTATGTGCAGAACTAATTTGCACCTCCCATTCTTGATGGCAGAACTGTGGCACCACATGAACCCAACCCCTCTCCCAGAAATAAACAGCTTGCTTCAGACAGTGAAAAGTACAAAGTACCAAACACCATCAACTACTCTAAGCGTACACACATTCAAAGTGGGATTTTCTGCACAACCACCAAAGTAGCTGGCTAACACCAGGAGGAGGGTCATACTGAGTCTTTGTGCCATTTCTATCCACAGCCCATCCACACAGGCTCTTCCAAGCAGTCATACGACTGAGAGCTTTCCCTCATCTTTCTGATCCTCCAACATCCTTAGGGACTCTTGCTAAAGGACTGGATCATCTGTGAAGTAATCTAAATACACAGATACTAAACAGGAAAACATAAACAGTGCCATTCACTCATCTGTGCTATGACAAATGTTTTTACACAGCAACTACTGCTTTCACAATGGAAGAGCTTTAAAACTGCAGTGGTATGCTGTTCCCTGTGTGGAACAGGCAGCTAGCTACTGAGTTACACTTCAGTATTCCCACAGAAGACAACTG
Organism: Pterocles gutturalis; assembly: GCF_000699245.1. Taxonomy (NCBI): domain Eukaryota; kingdom Metazoa; phylum Chordata; class Aves; order Pterocliformes; family Pteroclidae; genus Pterocles; species Pterocles gutturalis. The sequence continues at coordinate 14,270 of NW_010121064.1, forward strand.
GTAGGACACTGGGGTCTTGCTTTGTCCCACCTTCTGGTGCGGCAAAATCAGTTTCATAACTTCATCTGCTTGGCCTCCAGGTCTGCTGTCAATCAGAGAAGGCTACGAAAGTCCTCACTTGTGGGATCTGAATTTTATTCAAGCTATATGCACTGCCACTCTCTGGATCAGATGTTTACAACCCTGTTAAACTTTTAGCAAGCATGCTTGAACACTTAATGTGGACATCCAAGCTTATTTTGCCGTCAACAGGATCTACGCCATGTGCTCCAGTCACACTGTGAATCAAGCCAGTGCCTTGTAAGCCCAGAGGTTTTGCAGGCTTGCTTCAGAGCTGGACTAATACTCTGAACAAAAATGCTAACATAGGTGCAACCTGGGATATGCTCTACATTAAACTGTGGTTGGAACAAATCTTTTTTCCAAGCAGTTCAGTCCTAAAACTAATGTCAGAAGGAAAAGTAATTTCCACCAGAAATGCTTCTAGACCCAGTCTTATGAGTTTCCCCATTTACAAAGATGCTTAAAACTAGCCCTGAAACAACCTGTATATCAGATGCCAAATTAGCATGCACTTGATGTCTGCTCAGCTCAGCAGACAAGAAGTACTCCTAGTTGTAGGAGTATAACTGAGCAGCATCCTACCCTCTTTCAGCAGTATGGCCTTCCAAGGGGCATCCGTGTGCCAGGATCTCTGCTCCCTTCCTCCAGCTGGCACGAGGATCAGCAAAACCAGTTACTTGTTTTCCATGTTCAGTTCTGTTCTCTTTGGAGCACTTGGAGTTAGATTAGTCTAAAGAAATTGTCATTAAAAGACATTACATTCACACGTAATTCAATGCCTACAATGAAATGCCAGTTCACAAGTTTTGTTAATTTACTATATGGTCCTTGACTAAATATTACCTTTAAAAATAATTATATATGTATAAAGTCTCTTAGGCCTATTTTCCAATTTTCACTGCTCAGAATTAAAAAAGCAGACATAATTCAAATTTCTTAAATAAAAAAGAATAAGTGAAACTAGTTAGTAAAATAAATGTTAATCATATGTTTTTCAATCCTCTCAGAGCAATTTATATACTTTTCCTTTTTAAAACAAAAGTTTCAAAGTCTTAATAGTGAAAAATGAGCTCTTTTACTGCACTCTTCATTGAACAACTCTATTTCTTGACTTTGGCTTTATTCTAGTACAGAAAACCTAATTGAATGAAGACAGCATTGGTCCCATTTCTTCCAGACACTGCCAAAGTAGACACACAGCAACCCAATGTGCTAATATCCATACCATATATTTGCTCATAGCATGATCTCCCATTAATAGAGCAGCCTATATTCAACAGTGCAGCCATTCTTTTTACTAGAGGCTGTGAGGTGCAAGGGAGGTGAAACAGAGATGCAAATATTTTCTTTCATCCCCAACTATACTGGGAGCATGGGTTTCATCAGCTGTCTGTGACAGACGTATTGCTGTTTACTCCATGTCCTTGCTTGTGGGTTACTCCTCTGATCTCTAACAGGATCCATCAGGGCTTGACAAACTTCAGCTGCTCAAGTCCCATTCACAATATCTCTTCTCACAGGAGCCTGTAATGCTCATCACAGGAAGCCATGTAAAATTCAGCTACAACAGCATCATGCACTTACTCAAATCCAAGAGGGACAAAAATCAGCCCTTAGATGACAGTGGGCAGATCTCAGTTTCAAGAAAAACAGCAGTCACACACTTAAGGTGAAATATAACCTAGGAATAAATCCCCAATGCTGGGAACAACTGGGAACAATTTCTAGAGCCAAATACCTGCTTTTATCATTTTGTATTTTTATAGGTTTCATATCGAGTTTCGCTCCTTTTATTCAGCAATAGAAAATTTATAACAGTGGGAGCATCATTATTTGTTATACTTCCTTAAAGGCTCTGATTTATGCAGTGAACAAACCAAAATAAAAAAAATCCCTGCTTCTAAATTTATGAGTTAGTGATACAGGCTGTCAATTTTTTTGCACAAATGTATCGAAGTGGCTAAGAGAGATAATCAACCCTCTTCCAACATTAAGATATTTTAATGTTATTTCCCCTAACAACTCAGGCTGATGCTGTAGTAATTTGTCATTCCTATGCTGTGCAGTACCTTCTGGAGAGCATGGGCAACAAAAAAGGTCAACACTGTTTATGGGTAAGCAGCAAACAAATTCCCATGGGAGATGTAGAACTCCTAACCCAGAACAGACAGGCAGAAATACTGGGGGCAGACCCCCCTGATCAGGATTAAGGCTTATAAGAAATTTACTATATAAAGTTGCCATGTAAGACTAGTACAATCACCCCTAGAGGTGGAAAGCAGCTACGAGCAACTGAATTATGCCCTTCTTCTGATGAAGATAATTTTCATTCCTGTCATACCCCTAAGACCCAGTTAGCTCACACAGGATCATGACCAATGTCCTGAAAATATGCTCATCATCAAAAGTAATCTCAGATTTAGCCATCAGAACCTTAGCTAGGCTAATAGTCCAGTCCACTGCAAGGCTGATGTAATTAGCAGCAGGTTGACTGCTAAGATAGCAAGTGTTAACACTTTTGAGGGAACCTGTAAGAGGATACTGGAGTTAAAGCTTTTGCCACTGTACTGTCAGTAAACTTGCACTTTAAAAAGCCGGTTGCCATAGATTTTTCCAGAATGAGGCTCTTGCATTTCATCACCTAACATGGCATATTAGGAGATTTCTATTGGAAAAACCAGCAAGTTTCTGATTTATTTCACATAAAATTCATTGCGATGTCTCTAATTTTCACTAGTTTAAGTGAAACATACAAGGGGATTGATCTAAACCATGAAAGCATAGATCTATGACAAGGTAAATGCATTAACCAAGGTAACATATGCTTTTGGTTAACAGTTAAGACACCCCATCAGCAACCTAACCCTAACAGCAGGGACCATTTTGCAAAACGTGATAAATGGCAGGTATAGTGGAAGTCACAAAAGCAGTTGTCAACTTCTAAGCTCGTAAGAAAGTAGGTAACCTTGGATACTCTTTCTGAGCTTGTGTGCACACTTTAAGTACAGTTTGCAGTGTAATGATGAGTACTGTGCAAGAACCTGAACGAATTATAATGTACACCTTACTGTGTTACCGGCCAGATTACTATCAGTTTATTAAATTCAGTTTGCTGTTTATTGTACTCATCAATATACTAAACTTCAGGCTTACTAAATTTGAAATTCATATCCATAACTACTTTGGAGAGATTAGATAACTCTTCATGAATCTTAAATCAAAATATGGCTGGCTCCTAAACAAACAAGAGCATTTTTCAAAATATTCTACGGAAAAACAAATAATATTTCACGTGGACCTTGATTTCATTGCAGAGGGTCATAGGAATCATAGGAAAATTCAGGTCAGAAAGGGCCACAGGAGGTTTTTAGTTCAACACCTGCTCAAGGCAGGGACAGCTGTGAGCTCACACCAGATTGCACAGAGCTTTATACAGCTGGGTCTTGAAAATCTCCATGGATGCACAGGCAGACCCTGCCTTGCACAACATCTAGACACCTTGCTCTGCTGCCATGTCCACCAGGCCCTTTTTCCCAGAGTTACTTCCTAGCCAGGCAGCCCCAGCCAGTGTCATTGCAAGGCTCCTTCCTTCCCACGTGCAGGACTTTGCATTTGCCCTTCTTAACTTTCATAAAGTTCCTCCCAGGCCATTCCTCCAGCCCATCTACATCCCTCAAGATGGCAGTCCTGCTCTCAAGCATATTGACCCATTCTCCTCAATTTGGTGTCACCTGTAAACATGAGTGTCTTCCATCATTTATCCAAGTCACTAATAAATACTGCAATCAGTATAGTTCCAGTACAGACCCCAGTACTACTCCCCTCAGAGTCAGCTTGGGCAGAGCACAGCCCTACCTGGATCTAGCTCTTAGGCCTGATCATCCAAACAGATTTTTATTTTTTTTTAGTGCATCTAGTTAACCACCTATCCCTAACATGGACACAAGAATACTGCAGGAGACCACATCAGAAGTGCTGCTAAAGTCAAGGTAAATAACACCCACTGCTCCTCCCTTGTCCACAGACCTAGTCATCTTTCCACAAAAGGTTGGTCAGGCATGCTTTACTCTTGGTAAATCAATGCTGACTGCTTCCCAGTCACCCTTTTTTTTTCTTTCACCTGCCCAGAAATGTCATTCAGCTGTAAAATACATCTAGAAACATATAGCTTTTTTTTCTTTTATTGAATCAATTCAACACTCAGAATAGCAGTCCAACGGACTGGGCAGCAGGTACTAAGAACAGGAGAAGCAAGGCATTATTCAAGGTATTCACACTGCTCTGTTTTTTGCATAATAGTCCAAATTCAAAACACTTGTGCAATTTCATATCAGTTATCTTCAATAAAGAACAAAACCTGGTAACAGATGATGTCTTTCTGATGTGCACACATGAATCTTGGGTGGAGCCTTGCAACTAGTTTACACTCGAAGACACCTAGAAATGCACAACCATGGAAGAATTCCATGGCCAGCTGAGCTACCAAGGGAAACATCAGTAAGAGCACATCTTTAAGTGTGCATGTTCCCATTTGCTACCAGTGATTTCAATTACAAAGTCTTTCTGCTTGAAGTACTAAACATTTGCAGCCTTTAAACCAACAGATAATCATCATTTTGTTAATGCTCCTTGAAGCCAATAACACCCCAAAAGTAAATACTTAAGAACAACTGAGAGGCTTGTGAATAAATACTAATTTGTAAGTATCAGCATCTTTGGCTAATGCAGTTTACTATCATATCAAAAGAACAGTGCAGGGTACTGTGACTGCTTACTTCTTGTTGCCACAGCTATCAACATAACCCCACTAACTTCAAGGTTACTGTATGACAAAAAACAAATTACATGGCAAAAATTGTCTTCCAAGTCAGCAAACTCTTAATTAGATCATACAGAAGAGCCATGATTTTGGTCCTCAAGTTAAATTGGTCTACTTAAAAAAAGCTAAGACCATTTAAATAGTGAGTTGTATCCTATC
>NW_010121065.1:0-26826 GCF_000699245.1 Pterocles gutturalis
ACGGAGATAACAATCCAAGCGTCCCAGACGAAAGCCAACCAGGGTGTGAGGGGGGGCGGGGGGAAAGGCCTTGGGAGAGCGATCCAGAGCCGGAAGAGAGATCCGAAACTGAAAGGCACCGGAACCAGGAGGAGCGATCTTCTGGGAGGGTCCTCACCTATATACTGGGCATGACGTGTATGTTATGGAATAGGTTATTGGCTATTCTGAGCTTCAGTCTTAACCTGAGAGCAAATCCTAGGCTAGCAACCGGCTGTGCCTCTTTGCTCATCTGCTGACCTTGGCAGCAGCACAAAACATTCCTTCCTTATTAACTTTTCTGAGCACAAATCCAAAACACAGCCTCTTGCTAGTTATTATGAAGTTAACTCTGTCTCTGCTTAATCCAGGACAGTAAGATAATGCATACGAGTGAAAACTTCTGTTACTGGGGGTACTGACATCTGATACCAGCCATATACCACACACATACACTCCATCACTGAGAACGTTCTTCCAACTGGTACCTTCTGAAGAACAAAGGCAAATAAGTGCATATTGCCTTCTCGCCTCACCAGGAGAGGTGGCGATGACATAGTGCAGTTCACGGGCATGATGCAAGGATTCAGCTACGACTGATTTTAGAAGGATCCATCCTATCTGGCTCAAAAAAAATACTGATTTTGCAGCCATAGAACTTTGACTAAGAAATATTTGCCAGATTTTACTTAGGACTGAAATATATTTTTAATAAAATGACAGTGTCTAAAATTGGATTTTGCTTAGCTGCAGTGCTTTCAGATTCTTGCAAGAAAGTTTGGACGCCGCCTGTTCCCCAGTGAGTTAGCATATGGCAAGTACGAAAACATGTTTTTTTCAATGAATTGTGCTTTAACATTTTCATACATTAATGAGAAATCACAGGTGGTGAGGTTCTATTACATTTGCTACACTATGTGGTCCGCTTCGCCACCAATTGATGCTCCTTTTACTCATCAATTCCGGGTGTTAAGAAAATGTGTTGTATCTCTGGAGAAACTTGTCCCCCAAAGCTTGCACTTCTTCCTCCATCACACTCTTTTGGAGCTATAAACTTTGATTAGAAAGCCTCAGCTATGTGCAGTTAAAAAAGCCAAAACAGAATGCAATGCTTAGGATGTCACTTTCAAATAGGACAGAGGTCTATCAACAAATATGAATTAATTTATAAAGGAAAATTTGTTCCATATGGAGGAAATATCACACACCTTATATCTTTCTTGAGGGATTTTTCTAAGGTTATTCACAGAAGTTAAAAAGCAGTGTTTCCAGGAATGTCAGACTCAGAAGTGCATTCTGTGCCACAGGAAATAAAATAGTGCTTCTGAAGCATCCAGTCAGGAGCACAATATTTAAGAAGTTTGTGGGTCTCGGCAGAGATCACTCCTGGGGGAGCAGAAATTTCAACGCTGGTTTCAAGGGTTTGGGGGCCAGGCTCTTAGAGCTATGCCACTAATTGTGCAGAATCAATCAATTTAATTCATCACATTATGGGCAGGCCTTGTGGTGGCAAAAAACAAGACATGTAAACACACACCTTAGATTAAAATTTAAATATCAAACCCAGGTTGCAGAGACTGAAGGAGATGCTTTTTGTAAGTGCTATTACATTAGATGTGGTGAAACAGATTCTAGATCAGTGGACAGCTTCACTGAAACCAGCGGAGCTAAGATGAACAATAGCTCTCAGGTTTTCATCATGTAAAAAAAATTTGCATTTCTAGTGGTGAACTGCACACATGCTGGTGTAGGAACTGTATGACAAGCATTTCTCTAAGTAAGGCAATGTAGAGCCTTCCAATGACCATTTGTCCAACTCCAGTAACAAAACAAGAAGAAAACACTCCATGGCTTATTGAATAAACAGCAACGTCATTCAGTTTGGACACTTCTATGGTGTGTTAAATCAGTTACTACTCTTGCTTGTGATAATTTTAAATAACATTTAGAGTTATTTAGTTTTACATTCTTCAATAATGACTTAAATGACATTTTCTTTAAGTAGAAAACATTTTAAAAAGGCTAATAAATACAAAATTTTTTTGATCAGAAAGTCATTACACAAATTAACTTAATGCCTTCAGCAAACTCCTAGGAAATATATGAATTAAACAGTTATAGAAAATATTCTTAATCTGACAAAAAATCCTAAAAAATAATTTATATTTTTTTGGTAAACAAAACTAAAAATTGGAGGAAAATATTACTGAAATCATCCCTAATGTGACAGAGTATTCTGTTATATTTTATGTCCTTTGTCCTTTTTTAGTTTTGCATTTTTCAGAAAAAAAAAAAATGGGTTTAACAGCCTTCAGAGTGATGAAACAGTCCTGTGGGTTGGTCTGTTTTGCTGTCAGGTAATGCTTCACAGTGAAGAAGAACAGTGGTTAGACAGCACACGTGTGTCTATGAATCTCAGCCTATCTCGCCTCGCTCTACTGCTGCCGCTGTTGAAATCTATTTTGAAATTATTCCAATTGATTTGTAGTGACCCAGGAAACAGCAGCAAATTCCTTGATTGTTGACATTAGAATATAGGTCAAAAGGGAATTAGAATTTTCAGGGCTGAGCAGCAGTTATGATTCTGCAAAACCTGAATTTTGTTAATCATATTGGCATTTACAAACTCATTGCCAAACTTTCAGGTCTGCCCTGCCTTGAAGTGAAAAATACCAGGGGAAAGGCAAGCTGGAATTACTCATAACCACAGTGTTTAGCTGCTGATAATTTACTGCAAGGATGCAGGACATCTGTGTATTTGCATTGCAAAAGATGCTTTTTCAAAAATAAAAAAACCCAGAGTGTACCAGAAATGCATGTGAAAATGAGCTTTCAGAGGGAACCTTAGCATCTCAAATTTCCTTTTAATTTTGCTGTTTGTCAATACAAGTGAAGCAATGGTTACAATCAACAGCTTAATAGAGGTAAAAATGGTGAAAAAAATGTACTCCCAAACTTATCATTAAAAAAAATTTGTCCTTTTCATGTCATTTTTTATAGACATTAATGGAAGAGAAAATGCGGTCTGGTTTGTCAAGGCCGTGATGACATGGGTCAGTAACACTTGCAAATACATCCCAGTGTTTAGAAGAGAATCACAGTGATTAATAAATCAGATAACTGTGAGTAAGGTAACTCTCAATGTTCACCTAGGGAAATTAACATCAGGTTTCTTAGATACAGAGAAGTACATTTAAGATAAAACAACTGACATCGATGGTGTGAGAGCAGCAATTCTGGTTTTGCTTCTTGAATCTCAGTGGGTCATCATTAATGGTTTCAATGGGAAGATTTATCCTTCTCCATTAAAATGTTATTTCCCAACCACATCTGCAAATTAAAACATCTGAACTTAAAACCTCTCGAATGTGCAGCAGGGACCACTATGTCTCCAAGAGCTGAACTTCCCAGGCAGAGTCTGGGGAGGATTTTGTGTGTAGCCAGCCGGAGCTCAGTACATACTGGCATCATCAACACGCGCAGTAGCAAATGCTCACCAGCCAGCCACTGACACCAGTGACAAGTGCCTTCTTGTACTCCCCAAGCACAGAAATAAGGTTCATTCGTCTCTTGAGATAGTGCTAAAGGGACAAGAGCAGCATCGTATGAAGCTTTGCCTTCTGCATGCTTAGGAGCTTGTTTCAGAATGAAAAGCTGTTAGGAAAGATAAAAAAGGGAAAGCTGGAGTTTTCCAGAGCTTGAGTTTGGGCTCCTGGGAGATGACACAGCACTGCAGGAAGTTAACTACTGTGGGAGTCAAGCACAGAGCAAATTGCCATCTGCAGAGATGAGGAAAGAGGCTGTTGTAGAGTGATGTTCCGGCTTACTGGGAACTGCAGCACACCATTTACAATGTTCATGGCTACTGCTTTTCTTCCTTATACTTCTGCTGAGGTGTTGGAAGAGGCTGATTTACAGTTCCATGGATCTGGGTGTCATGCTTCCTTTCCTCCACATAAGAGTGTATCTGGTGGTCAGCACATTGTTATAATGAGTCAGAACAGAGGCTCTACAATCCGTGATGTATTTATCACAGACAAACTCTCAATCTGCTCTTTCGTGTTCTTGCAGAAAAACCAGACTCAATAGGTATGGCATTGTGCAGTGAACTGTTAAAATAAAAAAATGAACTTGCAGTTAAGAATCATAATGCAAATTTACAGGCTCAGATACACGGACTGAAATCCAATTACTGGCCTGTGTGTTAGTGACAATAAACTCATCAGACTATGCAGATATAATTGGGTTTTTTGCATCAGGTGTCTGATGTTAAGTGCTAACAACATTCTCCATGATTCAGGTTTTTTTTAGTTTTTAGCAGGCTCACAGATCTATAATTCTGCATGTGTGGAACAGACTTGATTTTCAGGAGCTGCAGGTTGACCTGTGCTCCTGTGTCTTTCTACTTCTTTTTCATGGAATAAGGCACAGTAGAAACATTGACTGTGATTATGTACTTCTCATAATGATTTGGGAACTTAAGGTAGATATATTTAGCACAAGATATTTTTACGGTTCCCGTTAAAAAAAAAAAAAAAAAAAAAACACAAATCTGAGTTTTGCCTGAAACACCAACTTCACAGATATTCCATGAGGTAAATTAATATTCATGGGCTGTGACTTGAGGTAAACCTCCAGAGTTAAAGATAGCTCAGTTCTATGGTGTGCAATATTCTCAGCTATTAAAGGTATTTGCTATAAATTGTTTAATTTAAAAATTACAACAAAATCTATTAGACACTTCTAGTTAAATTAAAGCTTTTCAAGAAGACTTGATTAATGCTATACTGCATTAATTAGTTTTGAATCCATCCTCTTTGCTTTTCTAGAATAACTTCAGTATGCTTAGTCTTTTATAATTAGGGAAGAATAGAAGAGACGAACATTTGCAGGAAACCTGAAAAATTGTAGGGTCTTTGTGCAAATGGACAGAAGAGACCTCCAGAAGTCTTTTCACATCATGTTTTTCCCTTTAGTATTCTCATTCTACGTTGTCGCCCTAATGGGGTGAACAGTCTCGGGTAACTGTTGCATTAAGCTCCAGACAGTCCAGAGCTCAGTGGCCATGTGTGCTGAGGGAGACCTGCCTATGTGCCCAAGCAGAGCTTGCAGGATCAGTGCTGGTGTTCGTGGAGTATTCAGGATGAAAGCAGCTGAGCAATTTAGGGGTACTGTCTTTGAAAACTGGAAAACGGGTTGGGATTCCTGCTATGTTACAGACTCCTGTGGGGTATAAGAATGTCACTCAGGCATTTTGTGTCTCAGTTCCTCAACTATAACATGAGGAAAAGAAAATAATATTATTTTGCTCTATAATACATCTGAAGTGCTTAATTTCTGTAGTAGTGCTGGCAATAAAAAGCTCTTAGACAAACATAAAATCCTAAATCTAACACTTGAGTATGAAGAGTTATTAGTCCTATGCTATTTAAATGAAAACATGAAAACAGGTTTGATAGAAATCCCAAAGTACTTGATAGAGTTGTTTTCTATTGACTTTCTTCTGTATTTGAATGTATTTTAATATTCTGGAAGGAAAAGTTTCTCTGTAGATGGTGAAGGTCCAGACTGTGCTCCTAGTGAGGTCGCACAAGGGCTATGAGGAGGCTCGCTTCTCATAGGGGCAAGTTACTGCTGATCAGGGGCTTTTTTCTCTCTGTTACAGGCTGAAGGTCCTGAATTAAAGGATTAGGGCAGTAAGCGGTGCTGGTCAATTAACTTCTCCAGATATACATTCTCTCCTGCCTTTCTTCCTCTGGATACTGCATTTAGACTGCATTAGCCTTTCCTCAGAGAACCTTCTGACAGGTCCCTTTGCAAAGGAACTTGTGGCAGCTCATCAAGATCCAGGAGTCTTCCTAGAGAGACAAAGCCCAGTCGATCTGCCCACATAATCCTGCATTTGAGTCAGCCATAATCTGGCCAACATGGTCAAGGAAGCTGCAAGAGCAGTTAGTCCCCTCCAAAAGCAGGCAGCTTCACCTGCTCCTATGAATCCCCTCACACACCTCATTGTACTGACCAGATCTCCACTAGCTGTCTGAAACTAAAACAAGCAGCTCACCCGTGGACACTGCAGATAATCATGATTATCTGAATTGAAAACCACTCCTGGGGTGAGCCGGATTGTCTGTGCTTCAGAGATTCTCAGAAAATAACATAGTCTTACCTTGTGGGTTTTCAGTACTTCTTTTTATTCCATATACCAGTAGGAGATATTAATCATTCTTAGTAAAGGTAAAGATTAGAGCAGAGACTTGAACACGTGTGGTTAGCTGGCTGAGTCTCCTAACCACAGGAACTATCCTGGATTATCCTGAGTTCATTATCCTGAAATATCTCAGAAAATTTTCCCAAGGAATGTTGAAAAAAAAGCAGAAAGACTGTGAATGTTGTTTTGATTTAGCACCGTTTTGTGCAAACTGCATTTAGCTGAAAATGTCCTAACTAGCTTTGTCTTTCCTTATTAAATGGTTCTCTGTTTGCCATGACCACCATGATACCTGGGCAAGTAATTTTTGTGTTTACTGCCATAAAGTTCCTCATGAATTAAATTATTTGCTTTATTCATATTTCACACTCAGAAAACGAGGACTAAAAACCGTATGACTTCAGGCAAGTACCCTAGTTGTTGGACTGTTCTTCTGCTATATTCATTGAGAAAATCAATAAACAGTTGCTGACAGTGGAGATTTCTGTGAAGTATGAAATAAAAAAGAATTATTGTTTTCAGTTCATGGCGTGACCCTATTTTCTGTTCAAAAGAATTTTTAAATGGTGTTATGATTATTTTATGATATTATTTTTTAATCCTTTTATTCTATACAGTGCTTTTGACAGATAACTTTCTGAAAGACATGAAAGATACACTCAAAAAATAATTTGTTTTAGTTAATGTAGTCTGATGAAGCTTCTCTCTTCTCCATTTCCTGGATTAGAAAAAAGACTGATTTTATTACAGTTCCATTCCTGTTTGTAACTGAAGCATGTCAATTTTGAATAAATAAAATGGAAGGAAGGTTGGCATGGAGACAGGGAGGCAGAGCCTAGAGCCAGACAACACTGAATAGCATAACTGGTGGATTCAGTTTAGGGAGCTATGAGCATAAAACTTATTGAGGCTCTTGGCCGTAAATATTCTATATCAGTGGAATGTGAGACCGGTCAAAGTGTTTGAAAAATGGCACTTTAGTGTCCTTCTAAGAGCTCTCAGGAGTTCCTTGGGGAATTAGGAAAGTGCCTTCTTTCATTTAATATTGATTTTTAAAATATTCTCAATGATTTAAACCTAATCTCAGGAGTCCTCTAGCTTCCTGTTTATGATGTTCTCGACGTTCCTCATGGGAGGGTTAATTTTCTCAAGGTTCCTGTCTCCAGTTTTCATTTGTCGGACATCAGGAGTTAAGAGCATCCTAACAGTCACATTATTAAAGCCCGATGTTCTGGGAAAGTGCATAAGTGCTGTCCTGAAGACAGCACATATTTTCCTCAATCAGGGCCATGAAGAGTCTTTAAGATTAAAACCTGCTGGGTGGCTTTAAAGTAGATTCTATATCCTGAGAGTGGTGCTTCCTTTGAATTCCACTCAATTAATCTCTGTAAAACTCAGTTATAATTCTTGCTCAGCTGTAGATTCCTAGGCATGAGTTACTCCGCACAATTTAATCTGAAAAGTGGATCCATAGAATTGTTTCCAAATGTTAGCCAGAAGCATTGTGGGTAGATGGGAGTGGATAATAAATTGCACTGCTACCGTACCTCATTAAAATTAGCATGTCAGAGAATCACCTGGCATCTCATAACTTGCTTCCTTCCAGAAGAAGTTGGGGAAATCTGTTTTTGTTCAAGATTATGTGTGCAAAACTGTGCACCCAGCTGGAGCCCTGACTCAGTCACCAGGAGGCATTTGTGTTTATCCATGTTCTAGTACAGTGACCTCACTTGAAATTTCGATATTCCTGTTGCTGAATGAGGTTTTGCTGCAGTTTGTGCTTAGGATGCTTGCTATCCTTCTCTTTCCGTAATTCACCAGATAGCAACAACAATAGAAGTAAAATGAAAATGGCAGCATTTCCTGGAAAGTCAGAAATTCAACAGCATATAAGATTTAAAAAAACCTCACCTGGAAATAATATTGTCAAACCAGAAGCAGAATCAACTCTAACCAGGGACTTGCTGTCATGAATACAAAACATGTTCGACATAATAAATGTATATGGGTTCACCACTTTCCCAAAGTGATTTTAGCTTCATTTGAGAAGTTAAACACATTCGTGCTTCAGCAACTGATGCATGAGTTATGTGTAATGGGCAGCTGAGCTGGTACATCCAGCCAAAAATAAGGCAGACTGTCTGCACGGTGTCTGGTTTGCCTTCCCTTCAGTTTCTTCCCATATTAGAGGAGACAGATTTCAGTCTTATGACTTCAAGAATATTCAAGTTTTAACCATCTCAGCATTTCCCTCATCTCCTTCTTAAAACAACCTGGCCTCATGAAACACTTGTATTTGTATTTATTTACTGTGAGACACAAGAACTGTATGACAGTGAGACAGACACAAGAAGCTGTATCATAGGAATACGTGCCTCAATATTCGATGCCTATTCAGACAGCACTGGACAGGAAACAAGTCCCATCCTGGCGAAGTCTCATCTGAATCAAAGGAAGTTGCTATATTGTTCACGTAAAATAAGTTAATTTTCAGAACTAATACATGAAGTCAGGGATGTGAGTAAGGGTGTGAAAAGGTTATGAAAGAGAAGAACTGACAAATTCTGTAAGTTCATGACTGAGCATAAAAACAAGATCAAAAGAGAGATCTTTTGGTTAATCATTGCTATATCTTCAAAAGGTGTTTACATTCTTGTTTTCCAATTATTATTTTTTTTTAATTTGAATAATTTCGAAGAATCCAGGACTCAATTCCCAAAAGTGCAGAACATGAAAATGTGAATTCAATGTCTAGTCCATCCAGAAAATAGCTTCACAACTGTCTTTGCTCCCTCCCTGTAATTGCACCTTTTATTCTGGCCTCCAGTGCACAGGATACTGTCCTGTAAGCTCTCCACCTTTTTAAATATAGGGCAAATATCAGCTTCTGTATCAAGAGGAATGCCTGTGGGGTTATGAGGGTTGTGATTTTTTTTTCCTATGGCAATAAAGTTTCAAAAAGTGAGCAAAGACACTCAAATTACTTGTAAAGTTTTGACAGCTCTTCCTGCTAATTATGCAGTTGCTCAGTGATATTATTTTTCACCCTCTCAGATTTTATCTTCACCTGTAAGTCTGACAACTTGTTTTTTCATGTAGGAGCTTTCACCAGTTAATGTACCCACTCACTTCCAGCTAGCAAAGGACAAGACAGGGTCAGATGTCCTTGTTTACTACAACGTGAGAGTCGCCTTGTAACCAACTCACCCCACCTCTATTCAACACTGAGTCAATGCAGCATGCACTACTGGAAGGAAGGAGAGAAAAAATAAAAAAAAAAAAACAAAAAACAACCACACCAGTGGAACGAAATGATTGAGCAAGAATTCTTGGTAAGATGATCATGAGCAATCCCAAGTAAATGTTAAATGATCCATTTAGAGCATGAACTAGGCTACTGGTAGGAGACTAAGCTTCAAATGGGACATGAGTTCACCACCTCTAATTTTTTAACCTGCAGTTTTGTCTCTTCCTTCAGTCTTGATAGGCAGTGGAAACAAAATCCCCTTTATGAAATGAAGGAATGATCTGAGATCCACTGAAGTCTGTGATGAGATTTTTTCCCCTGGGCTTTTATGCATTTTTACTCTTTTCTTTAGCATCATTGAGCACTATGCTTGAGGAAAAAAAAATCTTCTTGATTTTATACCTTGAATCTCTGTTATGTATACCTTCAAAAAAAAAATCAGTGTTATTCCTTTGCTTTTAAAATAGTCCTGTAAGTCAGAATTATTGATATTACTCAGCTTTTAAAGAATGGTTTTTCATCTAAACCAGATAATTTTGGATTGAGATTGCAAAAACATTAGCTATTATGGTTTTGTGTTTTTTTAATAGATTTCTAAAACAATCTATTTTTCTGTACAATATTTTGCTGTTTATTCTGATGTGTCCTCCCATACACCCCCTGCAGATGCAGATGCACACATACACAGACAAATGGTAACCCAAAAATCTAATCCCAGTTAAGAATTTATGGATTTTGAGACACAATGTTGTGGAGCCACTACAGTGTAGCCCCATGTACATAAACATGAATTTGTCATGCAGACATTACATCAACAGACATGCACCTCTTAAGCATGTATTACTTTGCTAGTAATATATATATTACATTGACTAGAATTTATTGAAAAATTACTTAAATTTTGGAATCAGACATGGAACGTATGCAGTAAAATAAATACATTTAAAACTACAGCATCCTAAAGATGCTAAATCCTAAAGGTGTTAGCCTAACAGGCAGGCACTTCAACAAGATGTGAAACTGTCAGTGATGAAAAGAGGAGTTAGGCATGGCTTTATTCACATGGTCTTTCTACCCATAAATCAAGCAGTAGTCCCCAGGAGTCCTCAACAGATGAAACAAATAAGGATATCAAGGAACATAGACTCCCTGAACAAAGCATTGTTTCTTCTACAGAGTTTCCAAAGCTTTTCCAAGGGGCGGCACTGGGAGTCCCTGGACCTTGAGCTCCGCCTCTTGTCCAGCTCTGGAGAGGAACAGAACTGCTTACCCAGAGTTGATAAAAACCATGAAATCAACAGCAGTAAGCAGCTCCTTTGGAAGCGGAGAAACACTTGCAGAAGGTATGTAGCTGCTCAGGGAACTGAATCACGAGTCAGGTGTGATTTGATGGGTGGTTGCACAGTGAAGCCTTGGCTCAGTACTGTGCTGGAGACATTCACTTTTCCGTCAAAACTCTGGGAGCAGTTTGTGCCTCGAAAATTAATCTAAAACACAGAAGAAGTCTTTTTGGTTTGGGGTTTTTTTTGTTATGGTTGTTTTGTGTTGCTTGTGTTGTTCTTTTTGCTTTGTGCTCCCACTGTTGACATTGAGCTGCTGTGGCTGAGGCTGAGACATCCATCCTACCCTATAAGAAGCACCCCCTCTCCAGAATTGTCTATAGAATATGATCAAAGCAGCTGGAAAAGATAAAGCATCAAATCCTGCATCTCAGGAGCTCTTCTTTTAGAGCCCCAAGTGTGCGTTACGCCTGTCAGAGACTCCTTTTCTATGCACAAAAGTGAATGGTTTTTGGCTAAGAGCTTTTGCAAAGGAAACATTCTGCTGAGACTCAAATGAGGGCAGCTGTTAAGTTTGAAGTGACCTAGATGTACTAGGTCCGGCTTCATTTGCTTTACTTCTGTTGCTTTCATCAATTTTTTGACTGAACAAATAGAACAAAGCTCTATTTTTTTTTGCATTCATTTAAGAAAGGCAGTCACAAGACATGTTTCAGAGGCAGTAAATAAAGATTTTCAAAGTTTTGAAACTGTTTTTAAAAATTATGGCCGTGAAGAATCATCCACCAAATGAAGTGACATCTTCACTGTTCTGCAGGAAGACCTGTCCCAAGCCCACACAACAAGAAATGCTGAAGAAATGTCATTACTGAAGCCACTCTTAGCAGTTATTCTGGGGAAATATGAAGGAAAGCCAGGATAGATACTCAGACAGAAGCTCATCACTCCCCATAAATCGCTTGTTTGTAGTATGTGAACACTATGTTCCTGGATTGCCATACAGGGTAAAGACAAGCTTGTATAATAAAAAGAATATGCAGAGAGTAATGTTATTATGCCCTCATTGTCAACAATTTCTGTGGTGTGAACTGAGGACATCAAACTCAAGGAGCGCTAAAAACCAGGAGCCAATCTGCCGATACCAGCGAGGAATCTGGTCCAGGAGGTGTTGCCTGAGGTGATCAGAGTACAACCATAGGATGTCACAACTTCATTAAATGCTGTTTTACAAGAAAAATTAGAGTCAAAGTAGAAAACTCTGGCACTCTGAAGAGGAAAAAAAAATAAAACCAACAACTCGTACAGGTATTTTTAGCAAATTGCCTTTCAGTATTTACAAACAATAAATTACTTGTACATATGAACAGAATTTTTATCCATTTTTAATTTTCTCTACATCTATTTAGATCTTTTTTTTTTATTAAATATTAGGTAACGTAGCTTTTTGCTCAAATATTACATGTCTGATAAAATCAATATAGTGATGTTCCAAAATCTTATGGAGAGATTTTATGGGTTAATAAATACATAAATTCAACAGAATTTCCCCCATGTCACTGTTTCTCCTGTTGATAAAACAACCATAAAACACCAGGCTTCCGTACAATCTCACAAATCACTTTTAATGTTAACAAAGGATCTGAGTTTACAGTGTTCAGATGAAGCTATCTGTTGTTAAGTACCAAGAGAATGTTGAAAATCTGTTTATTTTTAACATAGCAATGAGGTGGGTTTTCCTGGATAGAAAGCAACACAAGAATTGAGCAAAGTCTGTATTTCTCTGAGACAACAGGAAGAAAAGAGCGGGAAATCTGAAAATAAGTTTACTTGCAGCCAGCTTTGGGTTAGTGATCAAAATGGAAGAGATATAAAATAAAGTTTTTTCTTTTCATGCATACAACAAAGAGAAAATGTTTTACTAATCTTTATAGTGATGATTTTCTGCAGTGAAAATGTTCAGCTGAAGTAAATTCTCATACTTTGACAAGGAAATATGAAGGTGTAACACTTATATGAGCTGTGGATCTGAGCCAAATAGATAAATATTATCTGGCTTTAAATCTTGGTAGTATGTGATTGAATGTCTTTCTTGTTGCTTTATTATAAGCAGCAGTATTTTTCTTCTGGCTCTGCAACTCAAGTGATAGAAAAGTGCAAAGTTTATCACACTTTTCCTAAGTAAATTTCTACTGTTCACCCATGCATTGAAAACTTTGAAGTTATTGTCCCTAAGACTTCATATTTCTACAGGCAAACTCAATACGTTTCTTAAATGATATGAATTTCCAACTAGTAATATCTTGATTTCTGGTTACTAAAATTCTGTTCCTCAAGTCCTTTGGACATGGCTTTCCTTTTTTTCCTTTTCCTTTTTCCTTTTTCCTTTTTCCTTTTTCCTTTTCCTTTCTTCTTCTTCTCCTTCTACTTCTTCTTCTCCTTCTCTTTTTCTCCTTTTCCTTCTCCTTTTCTTCTTTTCCTTCTCCTTTTGTCTTTTTCCTTTTCCAACTGTCGTTGTCCAGGGAGACCCGAAGTCAAAATTAATTGCTAAGTACTAAATTTAAGGAATATCTGGTCAGGGATGTGAGTTCTATTGTTTTGCGAAGAGATTAGAGTTTCCCATTTATATTTTTATAGATTAAAGAAGATGCCATTCTGTTTCCTCAGGGTTAGTGGTAAATGACGGTGACGTTGTAGAGTGTACAAGGCCCTTCTGATTGCCCTGATACTTGGCTAGAAATAATCAAAGTACCAACTGTAACATTGTAGGCATGGCTTTCTGAAAGAGTTGAAAAACTCAATGTACTACAAAATATAAGAACATTTAAAGGCCAAATTCTGCCTGAAAAATCTGTTTTAAAGCATCGATTTATGGCTTCTCTATTTGTAAGGAATGGGGAAAAAAAGACAAGGAAATACAAACCAGACAACAGTTCTGTTCTCTTGCTGAAGCTCATTAGTTGCAAGCTCATCTCCCCATAGACTTATATCTGGTATTTTGTGTCTTGCTTAAAAAATGGTGGAGCTAGTCAACACTGAAGCTTCAGAGGTTACAGAGCCCTTTTAAAACCTACTAACCTTGGATACAGGAGAAAGAATTGAATAATTTGATTTCTGAGCATAGCACTAGAGCCTTTGTAACCTGCCTTCCGCAGATCCTTATGGTCTCTCCCAGATCAGAGCCTTCTGAGTCTCCAGTTAACAAAATGATCTGGTGAAAAAGAGTGTGCAACTCCACTTTTTTGTATTGAAGTCTCCAGATTTAGTTAGTGTGATGAGAACTACATCGTTGTCTTTGGCTTAAATATACAGTGTTTGAATCACTCCAGGGCAGAACCTTTGCTCACTAGCAGAAGATCACACTGCAGGGATTTTAAAAGATACCAAGAAAAAGTGTTCCTTCTGTGTAAAAGAATTAGCTGCATTTGTTCTTCCAGCTCATTGGGAGAAGTTGTTTAGAGAGAACACATTTACTTTGCAGTTGCCAAGACTCTGAAGAAACACCTTCGAAGCAATTGAATTGCCAAGTTTGCTACTGTGAGGTTTGCTCTCCAAGTTGGACAATAAACCACTTCTAATTACAAAGTACAGATTATGGGGCCTCAGCAATATGTAGAAGAGCTTGGCTGACCTTCTCTCAAATCTTCCTGCAGTAACTATACAAACACACTGCCTCTGAATTCTCTGATTTGCCCAAATCCTTTCAAACCATCAAAACGAATACCACATTGAATTGCCATCTTTTCTTACAGGTTACAGAGTGGAACCCACATAAGTGAGAGGGACGTTTTCCCACACATGCCTGTGAGCTCATTCCTGACTTTCAGAGTAGTGAATTCTGTTGTGTCCACGCAATTTCAAACCAGGCAATAGTCAGAATGGCTAATTTACTTCAATGATCTGGACTGCAGTTTTCCCCTTATCTCACAGCCTTCGTGAACACTCTTAATAAAACAAACAATAAAACCCCAGCCCCCTCTGATTAATTACCATATATGAACCCTTGCAATATCTTTTAAGTAGAATACTGAGCTGCTTGCTCTAGGATCTGGATGAAGTCCAGGGCAAATGTATCAGTGCATAAGGGTGAACCAGCCTCTAATCAGTAACTGTCTTCATCTGTTGTGCAATTAAGTTAATCAGGGAACTTCACTGCACTGATAAATGCTCTCATTCATTCTCCTGCATTTTCCCATCTTATCCACAAGTAATAAGCAGCTTTAACAAATGTCTTCTGTCAGAATGTCTCATCAATTTATTTTTAAGACAAAACAAAACAACCTTGTCCAAACCAGGGCTCACTGATTTCCTAACAATATTTGTGTAACAAGTAATTAGTTCCTTCAAATGTCAGCTACAGAGCTGCACAGCTACAGCTCACTAGAATGCAAGGTGTCAATTGATTATACAGAAGTTTCTTTTAAATAAAATAATCTGATCCAAACATATTTTCCTTTTATACAAAGAACATCATACTATATAACCGTAGCAAAAAACTTCCACAAACGTCAAAGCTTTATAAATTTATAAGAGATAATAACCTCCTAAAAAGTTACTAGTTCAGAGCTATTTTGGAGAATTTTTAATTAAAAAGTTTTATCATAAATTTGTTAGATCAAGTTCTTCAATGGGAAGGGTTATTTCAAAGAGTTTTCAATGCACCTCTGGCTCAGATCAGAAATTTCTTAATTTACCTTCTGAAAAGCAAGAAAATGTTTGACATAAAAGAAGTTGAAAGCATTCATAGAGGAAGAGGAAGGAAATCTGGGATACCTAGGGTTTTTTTTTTTCCCACAGTAAAAAGGCTCAGTAGCTTGAAAGAATTCTCAGTGAACGAAAACAGGTTTCCAGCTGGCTCTGCTAAACCAGCCTCAGTCAAATTGGGGTGATGCCAAAATCCAGGTCCTTCTGGAATTACTGTCCCAGCACTGCTCTCAGCAACATCCAGGCTCCCCAGGACCACCACCACTGGTGCAGAGCTGAACGGATGCTTCCTGCACCTGGAGTACTGCGACCAGTTGTGGATCCTCAAGTACAAGACAAAAAGAGACCGGTTAGAGTTGGTCCAGAAGAGGAACAGGAAAATTATCAGACAACTCTAAGACCTCTCCTGTGAAGAAAGGCTGAGAGAGTTGGAGTTGTTCAGCCTGCAGAAGGAAAGGCTCAGGTGAAATCTTACAGCAGCCTTTCAATAGACAAAGTAGTGGGCTTACAAGGAATATGTAGAGAGACATTTTACCAGGTCTTGTAGTGACAGAAAAAGGGACAATAGCTTTAAACTGAAAGAGGTAGGCTTAGATTAGACATAAGGAAGAAATATTTCCTGTGAGGGTGGTGAGGCAGTGGCCCAGGTTGCCCGGAGAAGTTGTGGATGCCCCATCCCTGGAGATGTTCAAGGCCAGGCTGGATGAGGCTTTGAGCAACCTGGTCTAGTGGGAGGTGTCCCTGCCCATGGCAGGGAGGTTGGACTAAACAATCTTTAAGGTCCCTTCCAAGTCAAGATATTCTGATTCTGTGATTCTGTGATAACCTGACATGATTTTGTGTTATCTTGATGACCTAAAAAAAAGTAAAAAATGAAGGAATGAGAATTTCTTATTGTAGAAGATAATTCAGAGGAACAATTACATCGCCCTGGACACCTCCCCTTTTTGTCCCTTAAATGTTATTCCTCTAGCTAAGGCAGGTTCACACCCTTCAGAAAACCAATTGAATGGCTCTTTATTGTCTCTGTGCTGAGACATAATGTACTTTCACCTCAGATTAATCTCTCCATACGCATCCTGAGCGAAACGGCACAGGGTTCCCATGTTGTTAAATATTTAACAAGTTACTTGAAACAACCACTCTGTGTATGCCGCCTTCATAGCTAAGCTGCAACTGTTTTCTGACAGGTAAATGAATGTGAAACTTCAGCATTTTAGAACAGACGTATACATACCATTTATCTCTGAGTTTTACACTTCCTTTTACATTGCTCATGATTGCCTCAGATGGTGGAAGAATTTGCCCTTTTCAGCGCCTAAACTGGGAATTCTTCACCTATCTGACCACAAAACCTGGGATTATTTACACCAGGGAAAGTTTTTTCTGATGGCAGTTTGTACAAATTATACACAATATTCTTGCAGTCTATTGACTTCCTGACCTGGCGATCATGTGAAATAACTACCATGAACAGTCAAACTGAACAGTTACCTCAGAAACCTGTCTTTTTGCTTTTTGAACGGATGACGTCTTCTGTCATTAGCAATGTGCTGTGGCAGCACATTTCAGAGCTAAGTTACACAATATGTGTAAATTGTTTCTGCTACCTGATAACAATTTACTGTTCTTTTATTTCTTTTTACAAGACAAGGCACAGTTGACACAATTTCTCTATTTTTTTTTAAAGTCATGGGATTCTACCATTTCTTTCCTCAGGTTGAAGCAGCATAACAAATTTGGCTGATTTTGATGTGGTTTGGGGTTTTTTCCACCATGGTTTCATATTTCTAAAAATTCTTGCAATCCTTTTAAGTTCCCTTTAGAGTTCCACTATAAACCTTCCTGAGATGCTGGGTCCAGAACTGCATACGATTTCCAAAACAGCACCACGGATTTATGGAAGTGTCTAACATTTGCTGCTGTGTTTTCTGTTCCTTTCTAAGAATGTCTAATAGCCTAGTTAACTATTTTTGTCTGCTGCCAGGTAGACACCTACCAGGCAGGGAACTGTTGCACTGACTCGTGACACCTCTGCTGACTAGCATCACTTCATTGAGAAATTGTATCTGCATAGTTAGAAATGCTTTTTCAATATATGCATTGTTTCTTGTTTACTGAAAATGAAGTCTATCCACTATCTAGCCTCCATCAGTCAACCTTCCTGCAACTTTTTAAACTAATAACTAATATTAATGTAATAACAAATATTAAACTTTTTTCTTTACTGCATAACTTGGCATCAGTAATGAACTTCATCTTTGTTTTAATTCTGATTTAGAATGAAATAAGTTTGAAGTGGAATAATCCCTGCAATATTGTTCCTGTACAGCTCGATGATTATACTCAGCGTTTCTGACTAATGGAATGTAATAGTCTGTAAACTATGGAGTTGCTCCTTTACCTTCCTGAGGGCTGAGGACATGATTTTTAAAGAGCGAGAAACCTGCAGAAGCAAAGTATCTTTCCAGTGTGTAATGAAGAGTTGGATATGCTGAACAGTTGTGTAGGCAGAAAGAAGAGCTGAGGTGCCTGTCCTTGAACCATTCCAGCGTTTGAGCTGCACTGGAGATATGGGACCTGTTGGCTGAAAGGCTGGTGGTGTCATTGTGCTCCACTGGCCGTGCAACCGCTTGGAAAGAAACTGCATGTGTAAGGAGGAAGCAGTGTTCTCTCTGAGACCCCAGCAGAATTTATTTTCTAGAAAGAAAGGACTAAATAAACTCATGAAGCAATGTGAAGGAGTAGAGAATGGGTGTACACTGAAGTGACTCAAATAAAATAATTTCTAATTAATTAAGAAAATTAAGTAATTTTGATTTCATTCCACTTTCCTCCTCCCCTGAAAATGAGCGTGCAGTTTTTCACCTTAGAAAAAAATATTTTTTATATGAAAAGTGCTGCACTGGGTGAGACTTGATCAGCAGGTAATCAATTATATATTAGCAATGGCTTAGCCACAGCTAACAAATTGAAAGTTACAAAATGCAAAACCACACCTGAAACTGAGAGGGCTTTAAAAAGGTTTAATTCTGAGCAGAGGAGAGCAGTTGCATGTTGCAGTGACTGGTTCCCATAGAAGAGAATGAAGAACCCCAGGTTTCCATAGTATATCTACACCTACTTGAGACTACTACCTGTGGTCATCGAAAGACTTTTACTTTTTTTTATGTGGTATATTGATATATATATATATATATATATATATATGCGTGTGTGTGATATATATGACTTAGTAATGAGTATTCAAAACCTGGAGAAACAGAAGAAAATTAAATATCGCACTCTGAAATGAAGTCAGGGGATCAGCCAGAACAATAAAATCTCTCCAGTTCCCTAGACATATAACCCTACCAGGATTATTTGAAGAGGTGAGAAATTTGTCTGTATGCTTGTCATTGAGGTCTTTGTGTATGTAACTCTCCTCACTTATATGGTCTTGATTGACATGGTTCACTGAAGTTAAGCAACTATACCTATTGAGTTAAGCTGTGAATTCAAATAGGTATGACTCACCTTAGCACCTGCAGTGTACTGCTCTGCACGTTGGGAAGCAAGTTACTTCACATCTTCTCAAGGGAGAGTCTAAACCGAGCTCACTGCTCCAAACCTGCTACGTCCAATCTGTTACCACTCTGTTGCATCCAAATTACAAACTGGGCTGTTTGAAATCTCCACCAGGTTGTTACATGACAAACAACACCCTTCATGTGAGCCAAAGAAACACGACTGATGGTTAGTCCTGTCAGCCCGTGCACAGAACCATTACTATTCCAGTTACAACAATGCTAATAATTATAGTTTGAATGCTACATACCCAAATAATTTTCTGTCTTCCTCTGTCTCTTTCTCTGGTGCTGTGGTTTCCCTTCCCATGCCCGTCTGGGTTCTCAGGGTGATGACTTCAGCCTGGCATGGGGCAGGGGTGAAGAGGGCATTTGCAGACAGTCATCAGCATACGGAGTCCTTCACTAGGAGGCGTTTGAGGTGGATGATGAGGATATCTTCCTCCTCACTCCTGAGTCCCTTTATGTTGTTCTTGCTTGCTGATACACTCGTCTTGTCTCAGTGGTGTGTAAGCTCATCAGCATTTATTACGCACAGTGTGTTTTATCTTTCATGGATACTTGCTCTGGCTTCTCTCTGTTATTCCCCAAAAGAATCACCCACCTTACAAAGCTCAGTTCCTCTACTAAAGATCAGTGATCTGCCTACCACCATAGGGTCTCTGGTATCATCTTGTGGCCACATATTCAAGTCCTTTGCTCTCATCCAGTGTCTGTAGCTTCTCTGTGGTTCATTTTGATTCCAGGCTCATAGGTAATTCATTCTCACTGAAAAGCCACTTGTTTCTAACAGTGATTGGGCACAGAATTGTGTGGTGCTGCATCAAACCTTTGTGCAATCATACAGAGCTAAGTGAAAGCTAAAAAAAAAAATTAGACAATAGACAAAAAATAACAAAGATTTCTCTCCATCTCTTGATTCCTTTTTTCCCTATGCCACAGCCCTTTATCAGCTCCAATCTACTTCAATACAATGAGAAATTATAAAATGTGATGCAACACCAAAGAGAAGGAAATGTAATCAGTTCCCTGCAGAGTCTAGCAGGAGAGATTTAAGCATAACAAAGACTGGCTTTGCTAGGATTTGCTTTTCATTTCTTGAAACTGAGCTATATATGTTCCCCAGTGAAACTGCAGAAGAAAATTAGAAAATAGCCTGGGAATCCTCAAATACTTGAGCAACATGAAAACTCTGCAGGTGTTCTCCTTATCAGAAGCAATGAGCTGTTTTGTTGGAATGAACCAGAACTTTCTATCCTTTTCAACAAGACTGCAAAGAATAACTAACCCACAGTCTCCCGTTCAGTAGCATGGTCAAAGTGGCTTCACTGAGCTTTCAGTGCTCCTGCTGTTGCTCTGCTGGACCAAGAACAGAAGATGACTGTTGTGACCAGCCATGGCTGGAGACACAGAGCAGAAGTGTCGGTGTTGTTCTGCTGGCCTCTGGGACTTCAGATGACATTTTCCTTGACAGGTTTTTAAGAGGAACTTGCAGAGTCACACTTTTTTGACTGTTTTGCCTTATTTTAAAATTATTTTCTTGTAACTGATTGTTGGCTAAAATGTTGCTTTTGTTCTTCTTTTCTTCTTTCCTTCTTATAAATAGATGTTAAGACATTAATACATCCAGTGAGTAATAAAGGACTGAAAAGTGGCTTATGTTGACATTTGAACTATAATAAATATTGAAGAATGTTGTTATGGCCCAAAAAGTCACATGATACAGAAATAATTTGTACTTTGCAATTAGTTAGGCCAAACAAAAAAAATTAAATTTTTATCCATCTAAATTCTATTGATGAGCCCAAAAACTTCATTTTTCTTCAGTCTTATGCTGAACTTTTCTCTTATTGAAGACATTGAAATGTATGTCAGCATGATGTATTTAAAGTTAACTAAAGATTTTATGGCACAGCAATATGTGGTAATTCTGTCATGTATCTTAGAATATTATTAATATTAAGGATTTTAACATCTTCATTTTTATGATTTATTCTCATATTAATAGATAATCTCTATTTTTCAATTTATATTGCTTCCAAATTTCAGTGAGAGCACTAGGTCATAAAGTACTCAACTTTCTGTTCTTTTAGATTGCTTTAAAGTTTTAACCTTTGTGATTTCAAATTGAAATCCACTTTCCTACATGTACACAATGGGAAGAGGAACTGCATTTCCATTTGGACATATAGGGATTTATTTTTCTATTCACTGGCTTAATAATTAAGGTTTTTCACAGTGAATATGAGTTAACTAATTGTAATAATTGTTTGATAATTTGAAAAGGATTCCCCAGTGGTATGAGCTTGCAGAACAGCCATATCCCATGAAGAGTGAAAAAAATCAAACAAGTAAACGCACAAACTGTTCAGGAGATGAAGCACGATACATTTCAGATATGCTTTACTGCTGTCTGTAGTCACTGCTGATTAAGCTTGACGTATGAAGAACTTGGTGAAGTATCCAGGAACATCACAAAGTACAGGAAAGTGTGATGTTTGCCTGTTGCTTTAGACAGTGCAGGTACAGAACCTGCCTTTTGGCCAAACAAGGTGTTGGCCGGAGCACACCTTCCAGCTTAGGCTACAGGCTCCCAGTGAGACCCAGTCCCAGGGCAGGTACCTGGGCAATGCTGACAGTGCGAGCAGACTGGGCTGCAGACCCCCAGGCTGGGCAGGGAATGGCCTCAGTGGGCAAACAGCCACCTGCAATCTCATCCTGCTGCAGAGGATTAGCCCGAAACATCTCAACATCACCCTGGAACTGCAAGAAGCAGACAGATGTATTTCCATTCCCTTGTCCCAGATTAGAAAGTAACCTGGATGTAAGGAAACAGAAGTCTTGGTGTGCAGGAAACTTCATTTCCAATCTAAAGCCAGGTTTCACTTTAGAGCTCACAGACCTCCCCAGTTTTGCACAAGACGGACTGAACCAGCAACAGCAGCTACCTCTCATGGTGAGTCTCTGAGGAAAACTTCTGTCCACCAAGAGACCTGATGTTGCTTGGTCTCAGCACAGGCTCCCTCTGCACTGGCCATTGGTCATCTTCCACTGATGGAGATGTGAAGTTTGAAAGAAAACACTAGCCTCTGCTGTGAAGGTGTTTCCACACCAAGCATTTTTAACCCTGTGTGCTGTTTGGATGCTGCAGTGATGTTGTGGGACAGGCTGAAAAGTGCTTCCCATGTCTACACACAAGAGAATCATCAACAGCAGAGCTGTAAGTGTGAGCAGTTACTGCAAATATTCAGTGTAAAATAGTTGAAACTTTAAATTCTTGAAGTTAAATGCTCTGAATTGAAGTGCAAAATTTGTTATTCTTTCAGGGAAAACTTCTTTTTGTTCATTGATTATTCAGTACTTTGGGGTGGAAGCCGGGAGGGAAAGCAGCCTTATCTAATCCTGACAAAGCAAAGAGAAATAAAGAATTGAAGGTGGATATTGGCAAAAACACCACAGAGAGTGCTTGCAGTGCACTGACCCATTTAGATGCTTCTCTTCACAGCAGCCTTAACTGCTTCCCTGGCTTATCTTACTCTTCACTTTCTCAAGCAATAATGAGAGCTGAAGATCTTCTTTTCATTATGATCATTTGAAAATGTCACAAATAGACCCACAGGCTGGTTTCAGCTTCTCAGAGTACACATCAAGCAAAATTATTATATCACATTGGTTATCTTAAACAACGTGAAAGCTGACTTAGCTTTAGAAGCCCTGACCCTTCCACAGTGACATCAGCGTGTACAATTTCAGCAACCTCAAGCAGTGGTTATTAGCAGTTACTGTTCAAAATGCCTTTCAGAATACCGCAGAAGTTATTGCCTCTTTTCCCTTCAGCTGCTGTGACCAGTGAAGGGCCCATTATCTGGAACATTCAAGACAAATCTAAAGAGACATTCTTAAGAAGCTGTAAGTGCTGATGAGCTTGATTCCTCTAATGAGTAAAAAGAGGGTGACTAATGGAACATGACATTTTTTAGGCAACAGGTGAAAGATCAAAAACAACGATTCATATTTGGAGTCCTAATGGAGGATACACAGGCAGCAGCTACCAGCCTTCTGTACAGACTGGACAAGACTCTTCAATCTCTCCAAGCAATGCTTAGTTGCATCCAGTAAATTCTGTTCTGTGCTTAACAGCCTTCCTATGTAGTTTGAGCTGGGAACAGATTAGTTACATCTGGAAACCATGTATATTTTATTTGTGTAATATTATGTGCACTTACGAGCTGAAATGCTCTCATTTTTAAAAGAGAAGCATTAAAGCAGTTATAGCTCCATGAAGTTTGTTGCTCAAAATCAAAACGGCCACAAGTTTATCTTTGGGATGAATCACTTAGTAAGCAGAGTGGTAACACGGCTCTTTTACTGCAGTAGCTCTAGTAAGAGCAGCAGCAGCACTTGTCCTCAGAGCACTTAGTGAAGAAAAAGCTCCTAACAGTCTGCAAAACAGTGGCATTAATTATTGCCTGGCTAACAGAGTTGCAGACTTATAGAATCATTGAATCATTCAGGTTGGAAAAGACCTTTAAGACCATTGAGTCCGACCATAACCCAACACTGCCAAGTCCAACACTAAACCATATCCCTTAACACCAGATCTACAAATCTTTAAATTACCTCCAGGGATGGTGACTCCAGCACTTCCTTGAAGCAGCCTGTTCAAATGCAATAGGAAGGCCAATAAAGATTTTTAGGTGGATAACTGCACATCTGTATCATTTGAAAGTGTTTTGACTCTGGATAGCTCTGGATGGTAAAACACGTCTCACAGAATCTGTCTTATTTTACTAGCGACAGTCTTGTAGGATATCAATAATGCAGGGGAAAAAAAAAAAACCCCTGCTAATTCTATTCTAATTCCTTCTAGCATTTTGCATAGATGCTTGGCTCATCTATGATATTTAAAAGAGGTTTAGCCATATTTCATTTAAAGACTTCTGGTTTATCAAGCCAGCCTATCTGGGATTTAGTTTAATGACATGGATGAAAACTGTATCAGAAGTTTTTATCTGCTCATATCCTCATCAAGTGCTTTATGCTATTTTTCCACTTCAGTTAGCATAATCTCAGAGAGTTAGTCAGTCTTGATTGTTTTCCCTCATAAATACCTCTGAGATGTAAATGAAACATTATTATGCCCAGGCACAAAAGATGTACCAGCTTGTTTCCAGTCCATGAGAGCCTGATGAATGGGGGTCTCAAGACTTCTGTGGGATCGCACCCATTTTGCTTCCAACAAAGGCATTCATTCATATGCATTTTTAAATATCCCAAAACAAACTAATTCAAAAATGTCCAACACTTTAAAGAGAGAATTCCTCAATGTCAGATAGGACACAGAAAAGCCATAGAGGTTTTTTTCTGAAGCCTTCTACAGAGTTAGTAGATGAACTAGAATCCCACTGAGGATCGGACAAACTGTGCAAGACAAACTCATTAGTGATATAAAACATTACAACAAATAATTGTATTAAAAATAGTGTTTGTGTTTTTTTAAAAGTTGCTGCAGCTTGTTAATATTTGGATGCTTTCACTTAAAATACTATTGGAGAAACTGTAGTGTTTGATCTCAGTTGTGCTACACACCAAAATGTTCAGATCAAGGCAATTCATACTAGCTAGTGGATGCCAGAGCATCAGGGACAAGTTACACTGAATTTGCAGTGTGGGTGTGTTTGTAGAGGCGCTCCAGTGACAATTTTGCACTTTCTGAGCTCCTTTCCTTTGTACACTCTTGCCCGATGTGCAGAGTTTGGAAGACTTACTTGAGCAGCCTCCACTGTGCTTATTGCTTTATATAAAGTATCTAATAACAACTTGTGTAGCAGATGTCAGACATCCTACAAAAAAAAAGTAAGTATTGTGTTCATTGATCGTTGAGACCCAAAAGGACATGTACCCAATTAATCTGTTTTATCAAAAAACCTGAAGCTCAAAATCCTGCTGTCATGGACAAGCTCAATGTGGGGAAGAGTTTTATATCAGACAACAGAGTGCAGGAATGGTTAGCACCATATTGCACTGGATACCTACGAGCTGCATCATTCTTCTTCAAAAGAAAAAACTCCTTTTGAGCTTCCTCTTGCTATGTCTGCTAGGGAACTGTAAGACCCTTACAAATATACTTCAGACACACAGTGAAGTCTTGAAGCTTTTAGGAAAACACTGATAGGTCACCTGTTTTCTGTATTTCAAGCTAATTGTGAAAATAGTGTGATTGTTTAATTATTAAGGAGTCAAAATGTTTGTACAGATGCCCACCAAGCACCTTCACTCCCAATTTCAATTATGCTGGAATAAAAGATTTAATATACAAACATGGCAAAGTCACAGGTGCTAGAACTTGTTACCATATGATAATGTTTGTTTCTGTACAAGTGTATAAAATTTCCGAATTAGTCACTTGGCGATGTCTAAGCAACTGCTATCTGATACAGGAAAAGCTATTCTCTTCCAAGATGGTTTAGAGATAACGTCTTTCAAAGCGAGTGTTTAAGCATTCTCTCAGGACAAAGTTCAAAATGATTCTTTTGAGAAAAATAAACATCAAAATGGTAATACAGGTTAGACTTGTCTGAAGCAGCATGTCACCAGCTAATAAGCCCTAATGAAAATGAAGATCGTCAGGAATGAGCCAATGAAGACAAAAACAACCAAACAACCAAAGAAAACCCAAACAAACGATCTGAAGGCACTGAGATCTCTACAGCATATATATACATCTGTATATATATATGAACAGCCTGCATACTTGTGAACTGCAAATTTAACAAAAGTACTGCTAAGAGTAAGCAGGGAAAAGCAGCTGATTTTTTCAGTTTGACAAGGACAAAATGAGGGCTAGATTTTTCTGGCACTAGAAAAAGAGATTCAAACTTCCCTGGACTAAACAATTAAATATATACTACTTGTGATTTGCAGTCTCACTAAAACTTAATGAAATATTCTTCATATGAACCTGGGTTTTTAATGAGGCAAGTCTCACAACAAA
The DNA here is from genome assembly GCF_000699245.1 of Pterocles gutturalis. Lineage (NCBI taxonomy): Eukaryota > Metazoa > Chordata > Aves > Pterocliformes > Pteroclidae > Pterocles > Pterocles gutturalis. The sequence continues at coordinate 26,018 of NW_010121065.1, forward strand.
AATTTTCACTACCTTTCCCATTAACATAATCTACTACAGTAAAGGATAGTAGCTTTTCATGTAAAGCTTGTTTCCTAGATGGCTGCCTGCAACCACCAATATCTAGAAACAGCAGTCTCCTGATTCGGTGTTACTTTGGTAGCAGCAGGGAAGGATGGAACATATTTAAGCAGTGCCCAAAACTAATCAGAAAACATTTTAATGAATGTAATCTTTTTGTTTGTTAGTTTTCTCATTTTGTGTATGTCCATAATTAGGAAAGAAACTAACTTCATTTTTAGATTTTAAATTAAGTCATGGACAGTTTTTCCAAGTTCCACAGTACTCAAACTACATGTTTGTGGAAAGATAGAAGAAGCCAATATTGACAAAGAGAAAAAGGATTAAATCTGAATAAAAGATCACCTTTCCAAACATCTGCAGGTATGACATCTTCAAGCAACCGAATTAAATAATTAGTTTTATCCATTTAAAGCCCCATAAATCAGCCTGCATTTTATTTTGTTTATATTTCTGGTACAATAATGTTTATGCATCTGTGACTTTCTCAAAACAAATACATAATTAAACACCCTACTGTATTTAGATACATTCATAAAAGTCAGGATCCTCCAAATCTGTCACTAGCTCAGAAAACTGCTAACTGCATGTTAACTCTATCATTAACTGTATCAGACTTCATTCCTCCTTATCCCTTCTACCCTGCCAGGAAGACTGTTTTGATCTGAGTTATTTGTGAGAGAAACTTTTAAGCTCTGAGAGTAGGATTCTGATTTATAAAAAATGAATAATCTGTAATTAAAGTGCTA
>NW_010121066.1:0-13434 GCF_000699245.1 Pterocles gutturalis
CTTGCTCTTGTTAAATTGCATTAAATTTAAATGTCCAACTTGGAACACTTCGAGAGGTAAGTCTTACACAGGCCTCTCCTTCACATCACTGAGTGAACGTAAGCGGTTTGTATCCAAGCTTCCTAACACTTCACAGTATGTATCTGAAGCAGAGCTGGGGGGAAAAAATAAAAAACACCACAAAACCATACAAACAAGGAAAGTTAAACTATTTAGCTGTACGTATCCTCTGTTCTTGCTTCTTGTGGTTTTTTTAGTCTTTTATGTTTGGTGTGGTTTTGGAGACATTAGAGTGTACTAGAGTTATCTAAACATGTGCCTTATTTTACAGTGCATGGGTTGAATATGTTAATACTAATCTCTTAGTGAGCTTCAATTCTAGCATCAGTTACCATAGCTTTATCCTCAGATCAAAGCTTCCCTGTACTTGACTATTCAAAGGTGAACATCCCTCAGTAAAAAGAAAGGGGAACTTTTACTTAACAGTTTTCATTTAACTTGACCAAAAACCTTGCATTTAAATTACCATGTACAATGCTTATAGAAAAAGCTGTACATTTTATGGTTAATTTTTGAGCTTTGTGTTTTCTTAACTTTAGGATATTCATCTTGCAAAACGTTTCTATGATATGGCAGCTGAAGCAAGCCCAGATGCTCAGGTTCCAGTCTTCCTAGCACTTTGCAAGCTTGGAGTGATTTATTCCTTGCAGTATGTACAAGAAATCAATGTAAGTAATGCAGAATTAAAAGGAAAAACAACAAATGTACTTTCAATTTTTTTAAAGAAGCTTGAGTTGTATTTTACTTAAGTAGGAGTCTTACTTGAGCCTTCTGAAAACTTAGGATAGATGTGTCTTGTGTTGTTGCATATTAAGTTACTGAAGCTGTGATTCCTATTTCGTAGTTGTGCAATTGCTTGAAACGGAAATGTGCACAGCCAGTACTCTTCTGTGCTATTATTCTCTTGAAGAGAATTACCCTAACCTGTTTGACTCTTCTTATCTGTGACCATCTGCTATCAAAGTTCAGCAGATGATTACAGTGACAGTGTAGTGACATAGTTGCTGTTCAGGAAAAAAGTACTTTTTTATAGCACTAATTCTCATGCTATTTTATATTCGGCTGTAACAATCCCACTTGACTTGTGTTTGATTTCTATGGGTAGAAAAAAATATTATTTGTATTAGATAGTTTAGCAATTGTACAGAGTTTCTGCTGAGTGATGGCACTGAAAAAAATATTTGCCTGGAATTTAGGTTACTTTTTTCTGTATATTCTCTGAAATATTTCTCAGTGTTCTGACATCTTACTGCCTTTTGGATTACTTAATAAATTAAAATAGTATGGAAGTTGTTACCACTTAAAGCAAACACAAGGTCAGGCAATCCAGCTGAGTTTGACAAAATTTAAGTCTTGAGACTGGGGACTTTCAGGAGTGGCAGTCAAAATACTCTAAATCAATTGAGCAAATAGCCATGTAGCACTCACAGAAGCTGGTAGGCAGAACACAGATATTCCAAGTTTTAAGTCTGTTAATGCACACTAAATTGACAGTGACTCCATAGTACTGTCAAATAACAGCAGTGAAGCAAAAAGTGTGTGTTGGCTAATGCTTATGCAAATAGAAGTCTGATAAAAAGGCAGTTCAGTCAAAACTAAGAGTAAGTAATTTCAACTTCCCTGTACCTTATCTGTACAATTCTCAGCATTGTACCACCTAAATGTCCTGGGGCTTAATGATCTGTCACTCGTGGTAGTTGTCTGATGGCTTCCAGTTTGGCTGGACTGACCAGTTACTGCCTCTGTGTATGTGGTACTTGCTCCTCTTTCTTTAAAAAAAACTAGGATGGTTGCATATCTCATTTTTATTTAAATTATGCACATTAATGCTCTGTATGTGAAAGCCACAAAGCTACATATCAAGATCTTTCATCTCCGGAACAAAAAAATAGAATAGCTTATCCTATACATTATGGCTCTTAGTCTTATTGGCATTTAGTTCTTGGAAACTAGGAATGTCATTAATGCAGTACTATTTTTTCAGAGTGAAAAAACTACTGAAATTTTAGAACTGGTACATGAAAAATGTTACAAGTCAAATTTAAAATCAAAGTAACTTCTTATTCTTCCCCTGTGACCTGATGATATGGACTTCTTGTTCCTTAGATAAGGGAAGTATTCTCACATATTGATATGGACCAGCTGCTGGGGCCTGAGTGGGACCTTTACCTTATGACCATCATCGCCTTGCTTCTGGGAACAATTATAGCTTACAGACAAAGGCAACATCAGGCAATTCCCAGACCAGCAGGACTGCGGCCAGCTGTGCCTCAACAAGAACCACCACCAGAGCATCAACCACCGCAATAGCAACAAGAGCCTCAGTGAAAGAACTCGATTTTTCCAAAAGGAACAATTTTCATTGTGATTTAGGACTTTGGATCAATGTTCCCTCCCCCAAAAGAGGCGCAAAGAAGTTTAAAAAAAAACAAAGTTTGAAAGCTGCTTAGAATGATGCCTTTTTTCAGGGATAAGAAAATTATTTAGAAACTGATTTGAATGTTATTTCAGTGCCAATGGAATAACACTATGGCTTTTTTCGTGGAAACAAGCGTGCTACTACAGAAATGTTGCCTGCGGTATCTAGTTCCTCTTTATTCAGAGTCCTTTTCATCTCCTAGAGAGAGCAGAAGGCTACCACTGGAAGGTTTTTGCCTGCCTGATAGCTGCTGCCCTATCTGAAAGTTATAACTAAATAATTTTATGGCCAATTAAGTCCAAGAAGCTGAACTATATTTAAAGTCTAAAAAGACTAGAGCTGTATGAACTTATATTCTTACCTGCTTCCCGACTATTTCTACAATCCTTATTTCATTAATTCTTAGTATTTCTTCCACTTTGGTCTTTTTATGCTGTCTTGGATGGTTTAACATGGATTATTTATAAACTCTGTAAAACTAAGCCAGCAAACATGCCACTCTCCACTTGTGCTTTTTTGTTTTGAGTATTTTCCTCCATTCCCCTTAGACTAGACAGTTCTCAGTAGACAGTATGTAGCCCAGAAGGTGGGTTGGGACAGATTGGGTCTGTAAAGCTCATCAGTTGAAAACTATCCACACAGTGCCCAGATCTCTCATCCTAAAACATTTATGGAGCCTATGTACTTTGGCATAAAAACAAATTGGTAGTGTTCCTAAATTATTTAAACTTGCTCTTGTAAAGAGGCTGAGTCTACATTGCAGAAAGCACCAGTATTATTGTGGACACTGAAGGAAGGACAGAGACAGAAATGACAGTGAGTTAGCTTACTGTTTTGTTTTGGGTTTGGAGGTGAAAGTTCTATGTTTAATTTTCAACAATCCTATAAGTGATATGCACTGCAAGAAGGTCTTCATGCATGAGATACCACACATGTTTCAGCTCCATGCATCTGTTTAATGCACCTACAGAAAAGGGTCCCAAAGTTCCATATTCCCTACAAAAGGGCATGGGCTTATGCCAGTGATGCTACTCCAAAATTTGGATGACCGATAAAAATCATACATTAGATTACAGCAGTGCTCTGTCTGTCACCAACCTCTCTTGTACCTGACATACCATAAGAAAGTCAAAATAACGTCTCTGGCTGTGTCATCTTGAGGATCCCTTGCAATAAGAAAATCCAAAGACAAAGAAGACTAATGCTTTATGACTTCCTGATACCACCAGGTCAGTGCAAAGGCCTTTTAATGAGTGTAAAGAATACTACCTGTGGACTGATGTTTTTAGACTGCAAGAGGAATATTCACTTAATAATGATTTTCACTGAACTATAATTTCAGGGGTTGGGGGTGGGAAGCAGCAGGGGAGTAGCTTAGAGGCAAGTAACGCAGAAGTTTGTCTTCTTACTTAGCAGTATTTGTACTGTACTAGCATTAAACCCTTTGATTATACTGTCTTAAAGCTGAATGAAATATGAATGAGGAGGCTTTAGCTGCTTTCTGACAAAAGCTGTTGTGTTCAAAGGGTTAAAGGCTTCCTTTCGTGCAAGCTTTTTTTTCTAGTGGATTGGCAGCAACATATCAATACACTTTAGATTTTAGTTTGGTAAACAAGATAAGCAATCTACTTTCTTGTAAACCAAAATGACATGGCTGATAAGTATTAAAATATAGGTAGAACTTTTCAGTACTTTGAAATGCTTATACTGGCTGTGTGAAGACAAGTCTTTAGTTTGGAGGGTTGCAGCATGTGATAGAGAAGTCTTGTTCAGTCTTAATCATCATTAGCAGGTGGAACAGTATTGAACTTAAAGGTAGTGTCTAAAATGTACAGCACTCGCCAGCTGCATTTCTAAGATATCTGTGACTTCTGAACACTCCCTCTGAAGTGTTTTTGCCTCTGTCACTTAATAGCTCTTTCTAGCTTGGCATGAATACATTAAAGATTATATGGAAAATGTTTTTCAGTTAAATACCATTGGTTCATTAGTATTGGTCTTTTAGGATGTTTAACAATTTTGTTACTGCATTATTGAAATATTTTGGTTGTTTGATCTACTAGAACTAAATTCTACAAGCTGTGTCCTATTTGCATGAGAATCTCTCATCATTGCTGCTATGTAACAGTCTTAAGCTTTCACTGAACCTGATGCATTTTTACATCCAAGAAATCAGCAGAAGAAAACAATTGAAGATCAGCAAGTTATTTTACTTTGAAGAACTGCTTTTTGAAGAAGCATTAAGAAAGTCTTTCTGCTGCTTTTTTCCCTTTCACCAAATTACTACCACTAAATTTTTCGGATGACATTCATTTGAATGAAGTGGTAGTAGTAGTAAAAAGGTACTTACCATAAGTAATGGCAAGTTAACTCAGGGATTAAAGAAATGAGTACATTTTCTATATCAGTTGTCTACAACATGAATTCAGTTCTTGTGACAATCCCTTGCTACTCTGTTCTGGAACTTGCATTTTGAGGGGAATATATTTAACTCTTACTAGCAATGTTTCTTCTTGTGCACTCAGTTTTATCAAGCAGCTTTTTTCCTAAAAGAGCTGCGATGCTCAGTTTACTGCAGTGAAGTACTGTTCCCTTTTGGTAGCACACAGGTTGTCTTAGAGTTTATATGCAGGAGTATTTTATAAGGGAAACTTGATTTAAGATAAACCTTTCTGGGTATGTTCAGCATGCTTTGAATGGAAAAATTGTCGTCTTTGTCTGTAGTAACATAGGCCAGATCCTGCCTGTTTGGCCTTCTGGGACACGTGCTCTTCTCTCCCTGCACAGAGAATGGAACTATCAGAGCAGTAACTTGGTGGGAGTTCTATATGTAGGAAGACTGTAGAAAGATATGGGAGGAAAACATTGCATCTCAAATTATTAATCAAACACATTAGCTGTTCTTGCTGATTGAAGGAAATGCTGAACTGTTGAGAAAACAGGATTCTAGTTTGTCATTCTGGTGAAACTTCTCTGTTGAAATAATTTTCTTTGCTCTATATTGTCCATCATGGGACAGTGTAATAGAATAGAAGATAGGGCCTTTGATATAAACATCCCAATGAGACTTTTCTGAGACAGTTTTACTCAATTTTTAGTCATCTTCCATAATAAGTCAGCTGTTCTTATTAAAGTAAAAAAAAAAAAAGCAACCACCCTATCAAATCTTACTCTTTTTGGAGAACATTAAAACATGGGTTGTGAAAGGACTATTAAGACTATGCATTATCTAGTTTCCACCTATTATATGCTAATTTTAACCTATAGAAGTGGATCACACTCACCTTTGCAAGTTTCTTCCTGTTTAGATAGGCAACAAACTGAAATTCTATTTTTGTTTCAGAGAATATTCAACTAAAAAATTTAGTTTGATTTGAACTACTGCAAATGCATATGGTAAATGGGGAGTATTGGGGGGGGATCCCTTTGTTTTTACCAGCTGCAGTTCTTTAAAGGGTCTTGTAGGACTTTTGTAAATTTATTTTGTATTTAAAATCAGTATAAAGGCTGGTCAAATGTAATATAATTGTGTAAACAAATTCTGTTAATAGAAAGATGTACAGATTCATTTTGTACTGTATCTCTAATCTTGTGAAATAAAGATACCACTTGTGTGGTTACCCTTGGTGTTCACAGTGGTTATGATAACAAAGGATGTCAACTGTTAGTTGTTTGCACTGGTACATGCTGCTGCTAAATGCATCCCTTCCTATAAAGATACTTTTATTTCTTTCACTTCTATTCCTCTTCAAAAAATAAATTCTGTTCATTTAGGAGGAGCATAGAAAGGGGAGTAGAAAATCATGCTTGTATCTTCAGCTGTCCTACAAACTTGCCCTCTGTGTGTATATGTGTGACCCTTTCTTCAGCGTATACAGCATCTGAACTGTGTGTGACAGACACTGGACTGCTCTGTGATTCAAGAATAGTGACCAATAACTTTAGGATTACAATTGCATTTTCAGTACTAACACTGGGATAATACAATGACTAGAAACAGGTACTGGGGGAGTGACTACTCCAAGCCAACAAGTTTTCTTGCTTTTCAGGTGCTTGCTTTTCTACCCACTCATTCCTTCAGGCTCCACCTGTTGAGGCTGAGTCCTCCCTCATAAATGTATTATGTTAGTTTGCTTTACAAGGTGCTTATTAATTTGGAAGAAAACAATTAGGGAGAAGAAAAGTAAGGAGAGCAGGGGAGCAATGATAAGGATCATGGAAGGCGTGAATGGATTAACTCTCTTGGGCATCAGCCCAAGTTAATGTAGTTTTCTGAAGTATTTGGAGGCTTCCCACATTGCTGCTGACAATAGCACTTGTTTCAGGTAGGAAACAGAACTGCTGGTACTAAAACCACCTTGAGTCTGACTGATGTAGCTCAAGCTTAATGAGGTCATCCCTTACCTTCCAAAAGAGCCCGTGGCTTGAGATGTGATTGCTGATGTGCTCAAGGGAATTGGAGTCAGAAGTGTAGACCTCCACTTAAGGGGTAGGTCGCTCACATTTTTATTTCCTTGCTACACAGTTTTTCGGGCTTTCCACATAACATGGGTTGCAATGCCGTATTTTTGAAAATAATTTGGAAGAATATTAGTTTTTCTGTTGTAAAACACTTAAATTGTATTTTTCTAATTCTGCCATCAGGCATTTTCTGTATTTCCTTCCTTATTATTTTTTTCTATGCTTGTTCTTCTTCATACTCATCCTTCCTCCTAAGCATAGGCATAAACTATACTGTACAACTACATGTTCCAGTTCCCATCTGTTATTTATGAATGTGGCTTCATTTTTGTACAAGATTCATACTAATTTTTTTCTCTTTTGAGTGCTTCTAATTAATTGCTTTTACTACAACAAAGTTTTTCCCTGGGGGTGTGTGTTTGCAACCACAAGGGGCCATCGGGTATTAAATGGTGACTCGGACTTTTTTAAAAATATTTTGTGTCTCAAAGATAAGGAAAGAAGTAACTTCCCCACTTTCAGTCATGTCACATCATCGGAGGATGTGTGTGTATCTACCTGTGTGTGTGTATACATATACACACACAGGTACATACTGAGAGAGAAAGGCGTGTTTGGTTGCAGGAGTTTCAGAAACTTCCCAAAATGCAATAATTCAGTACTCTTATTTATCCCACATTTGTAGAGCACAAGTCCAAAATTAAAAGTCACTGTAGCTTCTGGAAAGACCCAGTAAAGAATTAACTTCCTTGGACTGTTAAAAGGTGGGTTTTTTTCGTGTGTATATCCATCAACCCGCTGTTGTACTAGTCCTTGCAACATCTTTCAGAATAGTCTTTACAGATAAAATTTGAACTAGTGTGGCACAGCGTTCCAGTGGCTACTTTTGCAAAGTTAAATCCAGATTTTCTTAGAGTACAAATTATTTCCCACTAAAGCAAGTGAAAATGTTTAGCAACAGATTATGAAGATTTCTTTTAAAATCACTCTTTCACTGTGCCCATCTGGTGAAATATTTGAGCTACCCAAATAATCTGAAATCTGTATATTTCTGTCCAGTCTTACTTTAAAGTTTGGTAGGCTCTGGACTTTGCTATATACTGAAATTCCATTAATTAATGGCATTTTAGGTGCTTCTAAATGAGACTTTATTTGGAAAGTTTCCCCAGATCTATGCGACAACAATTTTAAAAGAAAAGCTTACTTGCTTTACTAGTATTCAAAATGGATAACTCAAAAAAAAAAAAAAAAAAAAAAAAAAAAAAAACCCCACAAACCCAAAACAAAAAACCCCACCAAAAACCACAAAAAAAACTCCAACCAAACAAAATCAAATACACACTTCCCTGTCTTTAAAGTAGTCATCATAGTAACATAACTGATGTTAAAACTACCTAAGAAATATGTGGCAGGTTCCAGTTTAAAGGCTTATAACTTTGGAATAATTTTTGGAGAATCATCCAGCTTTGAATTCAAAGGCTAAAGGCCTGAAAATCTACACATTTGGTGAATTTTCCAGTAGCTGATTACCTTCGTTACTGATGCTGTGAGATGAAGAGGGCTTGAGCTAAGTCCTCTATTCGGGTTGTGTTTAGTTTCATCTCTGCTTCTCATCACGTTGATTATAGGACTGGACAGTCCATTAGGCAGAACAGCCACACCCAAATATGTATACATTTTATTATGGAGTCCAGAGTGCAGTGTTAAATGTTCATCTGTAATTGGATAACTAAAGGATTTCATGTATTTTACAAATAATTTTGAGTCTGACTTGATTGTTGGAATCTGGGAAGCATTGCACAGAAGGGAGGTGACTATAGCAAGAGAATTCAGACCCAGTGAGATAAATGTGGTGATCTCACTACATGCAGCTGTGTTGGCTTTTTCTGCCCCTTTGCTAAACAAACAGCTTTACTGAGTTTCCTACTAGGAGTCTGACCTTTTACTCAGTGGAAGGCAAAGGGTGCGAGTAGGTAGGAACTTCTCACAACAGAGCAAGAAAAGAGTTTCTTCATTAATGTATCATCTCTCAACTAACAAACATTTTAGCAAATGCTGTGTATTAACTACGTTTGCCTACTCTGGTGTCTTGTATATTCAACTGAAAGCTCCACAGAGACAGAAAAAATATTTAATTTTTTTTGCATATGTAAAATTTCTTACTGTTTTGTTTTGGGGCCTAGTTATTACATCTGAGTTTATAAGCCTCCAAAAGTTTGCTCTTCATTCCATTTAGCATTTTTACTTCAGCTCCAAAGGACAGATTGATAGGAAATACTTTTAAATGTTCAGCATTGTAAAGCACAGCTGTCGTATTTAGAGTAACAAGTTTGCAAATTATCCTTTGGCTGAAAACTGAAAAACTCTATGGTAAATACTGAAAATTATCAGACAAAACAAACTAAAAATAAATCCCTTTTTTTAATGTTTCAAATCTAGTGTCTCATTAGTCCTCTGGTACTGTGAAAGGTGCTAGAACAAAAGATAAGTTGTGTCAATTTAAAATAATATTCCTTATCTAACCATAAAATATTAATTTCCACTGTCATCTCAGGATTTCTAGATGCAAAATCATAAAGACTTTCTTGCAGCTACAGAAAAGGAAGTTTTCAAATTACTTAAATTGACATGTTTGGTAAGTCTTCACCTCTCCCTGTGCTTCTTATTGAGCATTTGATGCTTCCAAAGTCCTCCACTAGCAGTAGCACCCCTAGCGCTGCTGTTCTGAAAACCCTTCACCTGCTGGAGTCGCAGGCAGAACATGCTCTGCAGCCACTGATTACTTTGGTTTGCTGTTACGTGGCAAAACCAAGGTGCTTGGACACCCAAGCTATTTCTTTCCTTGGGGAAAATGCCCTGTCTATGAATGGGAAATGAAGATGATGGTTTACCATGCTGGGAATAATGCCTTTGTCCCAGAGCTATTGGTTTTAAACTAATCTTGCCGTCACTGGGATGTACAATTACACAAATCTCTCCTGAAGTATGATCTCTCAGGCGTGCCTGTGTTGGCTGAAGCAAAGACCATGCACGTGCATCCACATGTGTACAAGGTAAGGAAGCTAAGCGAACAATCTTTTGGCATGGATTTGTTTCCTCTTATTGCTCCTCGTGTCATGTCAGTATCAACCCATGGGCTGAGGAGCATGCATGAACAAACATTCCTGTGGGGCTGTAGTTTGTAGTGTGGTATGAAGAAGCATGTGAAGTACAGGCTGACTTAATTGTGGAAGCAGGTCCAGATGGGTAAAAAATTCTGGAAGTGCTTCTGTACGCTTCTGAATTGGGCTTCTGTTGAGGTGCTACTAAGGGTTAAATCACACTTCCTCACTTCATTTAATACAATGAAATATATTTAGTTCTGTTAACTGATTAATTTATTTAAATATGCAGTAAAGCTTGCATAAGAATCATTGTTGGTTTCTATTGGAATAAAATAGTATAATTAAGAGTTTCCCAAGATGTAATGAATTATTCATACTGTCTTTATAATGAAATATGAACATTAAAAACCCTAATTATCTGTCAAGTTGAAAGAACAAAAAGTCAAGTGATGTGTATATTAGAAACAAATTAGAATCAGGACTGTTCTAGCCTTTAGTTATTTGGTACATGCATTTATAGTTACGATCTCACATGCTCTAACCAAAACAAATTAGAATCAGGACTGTTCTAACCTTTAGTTATTTGGTACATGCGTTTATAGTTACGATCTCACATGCTCTAACCCTGTAGACTTTCATCGTAAACACATTTTCAACGTAGGTCAGACTATGAGCAATAGAATGCTGTATTTTTATGGTTAATATGCAACATTATGCCATATTCTATAAAACCGAAGGATATAATCGTTCTTCAAACCCAAACTATTTGAAGTAGGCAAATCAGACTCTCTCGAGTCTGATTTTTTTTTTTCCCCTCCTTCTTACTTTGGGCAGGGCGACTAGTTCAAGTATGTTCTAACTTCTCTTTCTATTGTATAAATAGCAGTTTTCAACCAGAAATTTAATGTATAATTATTTAAATGAAGTTATTTTGTTTCTGATTCTCTGATGTAAAAGAATATTTCAGTGGAAGGTGCCTACAATGACCATCTCAGTCCAACTGCCTGACCACTTCAGGGCTGACCAAAAGTTTTCTCTGTGGTTTTAATTCTGAGGAGACTCAGGAAAACATAAGAACCTGTAACAGGTATGTTACCTGCTAGTCATTCCATTCTAGATCTTATTACTAAAAGTATTTTGGAAACAAAAAAATAAAAACTTCTTGCAAGTCCAAATAGAATAGTGGTATTAAACAGAGCTGTCTGATGCTGTGGTAATGGTGTAATAACTTTGAGAGAATAAATAGTTTAAGAGAACCAAATGTTCTAAATTGTCTTCTCTTCCCCTCCCCCCCCCCCCCCCCCTTTAAAAGGATGTTGAATACAGAAACTTCAATTTACTTAATATCAGAAAAAGTAATTGGTGCTAGAGCCATTTTAAGCCTGTTAACCAATCTATGTAAACACAGAGAGAAGTGCTAAAAAAGCACTACTTTATATGCAAGCCTTTTCCTTGTCATTATTTTTTAAATAAAGAAACATCCCTCTCCTCAGTCTTTAAAGTGTCTAAAGGCTATCAGTGTCTAAAGGCTATTGCACTTGGGTCTGCAAAGGACAGCAAAGGTGGAAATCATAACTTATATTTCTGGTGCCAAGTCTTAATTACAACCTGATTGATGAAATTTCATGCTGTGTGCTTTGGCAGTGCCATGTATGGCCACCACTGCCACTGTTGGACTGTTCATGGCAGCATTTGTGACTACAAGCTCCCAGTGCTGTTGTGACAAGTTACTCTGTAATGGCTGATCCATATGCTGTTATTCAGAAAACTAATGAGGAAAAATAAAAAGAAAAAATGAGGTTCAGGACTTGACAAAAACCAGGAAAGGATTGACAGCCTTGGAGTCCTTTCCTAGTCAGGATCTCTCCCAGGCCAGTACCTCAGAAGTCACTGATGTTATTCTAGATCCTGGATTTATTAAAGATGGGGAAGATAAAGGGAAACTATTGGAAAACTAATCTGTAAATCTGTTGGCTCATAAATTAATTATGAGAAGAAACAAAGACACAAGTTTTACCGGAACAGAACTAGCCGGTGCCCTTGTCATAGCTAACTGTACACATGTGAGCGAGTACGGCTACGAGCGTAAATGTGTCTTGGCCCACGGGCAGTATATGCAACTAAACATGACTAGTTTTGTTTGGGAAGTCAACTTTTTAATATTGCTGGATAAGACAGTGCATGATCTGCAAATACTGTTTGGAAATGTTTTGAGTAGTGTGTTATTTTCTCCCAACCACCTCTAGCTGGCACTCGTGTCAACGTTTTGTGACAGGAGGTATTCCCTTCCACTTGTATCACGGGGGCTGTGTTTTTTTCCTTTGAGTGGCAGTGTACTTTTCAATCCATGTCCCCAGATTAGCATGTACCAATAGTAAACCTTCAAACCTCTTTGAAAGCTCCTTCAAGACAAAAATCAGTTGAACCAGATACTCTAAATTGCCAAGTGTAACATCGGTTATCATAATTGTGTGGTTATCTTGCACTTTTCATTTGAGATTTTCTCAGTGTTTGACGAGAACACTTTAAAAACAGGTAGTTCAACTGGAGAAAAGTTAAACTTGTGTAATTTTTTTTTTCAGACAGTCCCCAATACTAATTAAGGCTGTTATGGTAATGTGTAATGCAAATGTTAGGGTTATTAACATTTCTAAGCTTGTAGAGTTCAATTTTCTAGGAAGCTCTTTGGTGACTTGATATTTCCTCAGCTCTCCAGAGCCTACTCTGAATCTGCTAATAGGTGTATATGGACGCATCTGTGCTCACATTTGTGTGTGTGGCGCAGATGTTCATTTTCTGTAGCTTGCTTCTCATTAGAATCCTCAAAATTGTAGTAGGGTTAGAAATTAAAGCCTCCATAAAGATAATTGCATATGCAAATTGTGATCTGTAATCTTTAAAGGCAGAATTAAGATAAATATTTTAGTTTTATATTATTAGATCTGTAATAATATTACAACTTAACAGGTTAAAAACAATTTGGTTCATAGGCATTGCAGTTAATTTATATATAATATGGGGACAGTTGCTGATCTGTGAAATTCGTCAGAGCCTAACAGAGGACTTGAGACACCCCGTAGTTTGCATTAAAAGTGGGTACACAAAACCGTCACTTACAGATGACTATGGCCATGTATTTAAGCATGGAAGAATGCCAGTTCAACGACCCCGAGAAGAATGATTTTTCTGTATTAGGCTTTTGTCTATACATTTATACTTATTTATGCGTTCCTATAAGAGGAATGCTGGCTACCTCTCAGCCAGGCCAGTGCGCTGAGTTTGGATCGTGCTGAAAAGCAGGCGCTGAGAACACGGGAACGGGCTCATGCCGGGACTGCGGAGTGCCGGGTGCCTGCTTCAGCCCTCCACCCGCATCCTCGCTGAAGGCTG
>NW_010121067.1:0-12058 GCF_000699245.1 Pterocles gutturalis
AGCGGCCCCAGCTCCAGCCCCGCTGCGGGGCTCTGCCCAGGGACGAGGCTTCCCGAGGTCTGGGCTGAGTCCCCGCCGGCGGCGGAGGGCTCCTGCTGAGAGAAGCGGTGTGGTAAAGCGAGGGGGCCTCGGACCCGCTCTGGAGCACCGGCCCGGTGCTGGGGCTCCGCTCTGCAAAGCTGTTGGACTGAGCCCTGCCTGGGAGAGAGAAGACAGAAGAACAGCTGGAGGCTGGCTTTGAGCTCAGGAGCCTGTATACAGACTCAAGAATGCTGCAGGAGAAACTAATTTTTATTTCATGCTGTTGGTGTTTTTTGTTTTATTTTAATTGGGGGTTTGCTTTGGGTGGGGTGGCTTTTTTGATTTTTATCTTGTGGGGAAAACAGTGTTCAATATATATTTATTAGAGTTTCTTGGATATTATTTTTTCAGTCCCAACCAGGGAAAGTAACAGCTGCAGTGATGGCTGCTATTGATGCTGGGTATCGTCACTTTGACTGTGCCTATGTGTACCAGAATGAAAATGAAGTTGGGGATGGGATCCAGCAAAAAATCAAGGAAGGTGTTGTGAAACGAGAGGATCTCTTCATTGTCAGTAAGGTATGGATCTGGTGGTATAGGATCTCAGGAGATACCTGTTTTTTTCATAGTAACCCCCCTGTTCTTTACTTTCCTGCTCTGTGGTGCAGCATGGAACAATTCAGAACATTATTTAGGCCACTCCTGAGACAAGCTTCCCGCTTTGCCTCATCCTTTATGGAGAATTACACAGGTTAGGTACGACTGACATGGACTGTGCTTTGAACTTTTCCTCGCATGAAGTTATGCTATCCTCTTTCATGCAATATCTGGCCTTCTAGTAGGTGGTTTTTAAATGAAGTCTTAATTAATGGAACCGGACTGCTGCTGTCTGCCATGACACCATTCAGTAGTGTGTTCTGCCACTACACATTCTGCCCTGAGTATCATGAGCAAGCCCTGTTTGAAGATCAGTAGGGTGACTTAGTTCCATATCACCTTCCAAAGGGAACAGGTGCTCTCCTGAACAGGACAGAAGGGTTCCAAGAGGTTTAACCTAGGAAGTCACAGTGTGCCTTGGCTTCTTGTCTTTAGTTATGGTGCACGTTTCATGACAAGCCTCTGGTGAAGGGAGCATGCCAGAAGACTCTTGCTGCCCTGAAACTGGATTACCTGGATCTCTACCTCATCCACTGGCCTCTTGGTTTTAAGGTACAGTAAAAGCAATGCCCTTTGGCTTTGTCTGTTGTGACTGGCAGTTTTGAAGAGCTATATGGCTTTGCAGCCCAGTAGTTGCTCCAGCCAACACAGATCATTGCGTATCTGTTTTGTACCAGCACTACTCCAGTGCTTGGCTTTACTTTGGCAATGTGAGTCAGGCTGTTGATCCCTGCATCTAAGATTCCTGCCTGTGCAGCATCCTCTGTCCTTAGATCATGGAGGAGGCAGACCTTGAACTAGGGGCATGTTTCTCTGCTGCAAACATAAGTTATGTTGTTCTCCCTTTGATTATTGCCTGTATGTTGTCTTTACAAATCCCAAGTATGCTCAACTGACAGTGATGTGGTTCCCTGCTTTTGTGGGAAGGAGGGCTGTGCTTTCCTGCCTGACAGAAATTCTTTCTGCTGCATGTCACAGAATCACAAAACAAGAGAGTGTTTCTGTCTTCCATTTCTGTCTTTAATCAATGAGTCCTTTAATACAGTACAGATTGAACTGACCTTTGCTGTAGGAGTCTTAGTGTTCCACAGACCTTGGATTTCAGAAGGTGAAGCTTTTTAGTTCCTAGTTCTTCTACTGACTGCATGCAAAGGAACTGATATCTCGGTTTGAATATTTCTAAGTTTAGTCTTTCTGTTAGATGCTGATCAAATTCTTTCTAGTTGTTGCTTCTGGGATCAACTGTTTTTCATTGCATCTGTATTTTTAAAATTAGTTTCATATGGACAGCACTATCAAAGTGAAAATGTGTTGTGGTGTAATAATGTATCAGTAGAAAACAACTGGTTTTGAATGAATTTGATACTGACATGTAGTCACAACTGGGACACGGGCTGTTTCAACATTGCTTATGCCAGCAACTTAAACAATGAGTCTCCCCATGAAAGCAGATCTGGTCCAATATAGACTGAACGTGTTCCAGGTCTGAAGTGGGTCCTTGTTACACACTTGAATAAAATAATTCATTAAGTCTGTGTAAGAACTGTGTATTTTTGTAAAACAGAAAGTAAACATGTAAACTGGCTGTAATGCTACAAGTGGAGAGTTATGTTTCACTATATGTGTTTTGATGAGCCAGAGGACATTGTGTCCAGCAGAAGTACCTGTCCTTCTTGGGATGGCTGTGGGCAAAAATACCATAATGTCATGTGAAAGTGAAAGAAAAGACTGAAGAATGTAGATAACAAGTAGTATTATCTAATACATATGTAGATAAAAAGTATTAGTATGTCCTGCAGTAGAAGTTTGTAGTATTGTGGTCTTGAGCTGGTGTTAACCTAACTTCCCACCAAAGAGTGTTTCAAGCATTTTCTCTGTCACTGACAGGCAGGAGAGGAGCTGTTTCCCACAGATGACAAAGGCATGTCTGTACCCAGCAACACAGACATTCTACATACATGGGAGGTAAGTTCAGCCACAGCAGGAGAATCATGTCTTCTGTTCTCAGCAGTCTCTTCCATGTTTTCATTACCCTCATCAGTCTAAATTGTCTCATGTATGTGGAACTACTTGGAAGGACTCTCTGGTACAATAGTGGATTGTTGGGTATCATTATTTTCCACTCCTAACTTGCTGTAAATTTCCACAATCTCAAAGAATGAGTCTTTGAGCTTTGGTGAAATGGAAGACATGGCACAAATATACTAGTGCTCTGGTGTTTTTCCTCAAACTTGAACTCTGAAAATCTAAATGCTTATTTTGTACTTCTCATGAAGGAAATAAGCTGTTTCAGGAAGAACGTGTTCTTCAGGTTCTGTCATGTGTACTAGATGCTGACTTTGTGCTCCTTTCTGTTAGGGCATGGAAGAGTTGGTGGATGCCGGTCTGGTAAAAGCCATTGGAATCTCCAACTTTAACCATGATCAAATTGAAAGAATCTTGAACAAGCCAGGACTGAAATACAAGCCTGCAAATAACCAGGTAAGCTGCTAAGTGGAAGCAGGCAAATGTTTGGATGGTGGTGTTTGTTTTAAAGAATTAATAAGATATTATGAAATAAGGTTGTAGAAAGAGAGAGTGGAGTAGACACATGTTCTCTGTCACACTCTTTAACTACTTCTGGATGCACAAAGTGCTGGTTTTTTATGGACTTTCTGCACTACTGCTTGGAAATCTGTCAAGGAGCAGCTCCAGAATCCCTTTTTTTGATGGGGGGATGGACAGACAGGGGAAACTCAGGTGAGATTTAAAAACTTCCTTGAAGTAGAGTGAAACTTGGTGTATATATATATATGAGGACCTAACAGAGAATTGGATGACCTCTTTGCAACTCTTCTGTGGAGCAGTCTGTTCTTGTTGCTGATGACTGAGGGAATTGAACAGGAACATGCAGACTTAATGACAGGTGAGAGGAAGGAGGCAGTGGAATTGCAATGTAGGCCGTAGAATACAAGTGTCCATATATATAGACAGCACTTGAACAAAATTTTAGGAAGATTCAGATGGCAGGACACCTTGTGAGGTAATTACTATAATTCACAGCTCAGAGCAGCATCAGCTGTGAGATCAGACCAGGTTGCTCAGGGCTTTATCCATATTGAAAACCTGCAAGGATGGAGACTGCACAGCCTCTCTAGGCAGTGTGCCCCCCTACCTGAGCCGCTGCCTTGGGTGTATGGGGGAGGGAGGGAGTCATCTTATATCCAGTCTCAACCTCTCTTTTTTCAACTTATGCCTGTTGTCTCTTGTCCTCCCACCATGCACCACTGAAGAGCTTGTCTTGTCTTTGGATGACCTTCTTGTAGGTATTAAAAAGCTGCTATTAGGAGGCCTGAAGCCTTCCCTTCTCTAAGCTGAACAAGCCCAGTTCCCTCAGCTTTTCCAATACAGCAGGTCCTCCAGTCCCCAGCTGTTCTTGTGGCCCTCTGCTGCATTCATGATAGTCAATCTTTCTTCTACTGAGGGGACTGGGAAGGGCCCCAGTGCTGAGTAGAGGCAGATGATCACCTCCCACAATTTCCTGCCTGTTTTCCTGCTGCTAGGGCTCACTACTGGCTCACATTCAGCTCAACCTACCATGGCCCTCAGGTTGTTTCTAACAGAGTTGCTTTGCAGGCAGCCAGGCTCCAGCCTGTGTTATTGCCAGGGGCTTTTCCTTACCAGGTGCAGGGCTTTGTGTGCAGCCTTGTTGAATTTCATAAAGTTTTTGTTGGCTTATTCTTCCTGCCTGAGTGGGTCCCTGTGAAGCAGCAGCCCTGTCTTTGGGTGTATTGACTGGTCCTCCCCCAGTTTGGCATCACCTGCAAAGTTGACAAGACTATAGCCTGGCACAAGTTGTTGAAGAGGACAGGTCCCAGGAAACACCCCTGTGGGGTCTATCTAGACTTGTCCTTGATTGCTATAGTATTTGAAGGACTGCAGTCTCAGTTGTTGATACCTGATTACAAAAACAAGTTAATTTATTGCGGTAGCTTGAGCTGATGCACTGGAAAGGGATTTCAACACCTTTGTTTTCAGAAAGCTAATAGGATTCTTCTCTAGAAGTCTATTCAACATAAACATTCTGACGTGCAAAATTCATAATTGTCTACTGTGTATTTTCATTATCAGTCCCAATGTAGTTTTAGGATACTTGGTAGAAGTCTTCTGATACCTTTCAACATCTGCTACACCTCATTGCCACTATCACCGTAGTTGATAATTACTCTTGTTGCTTGCAAATGTTCTCAAGCTCTCTGATTAATATGATCAGGTTAAGCTCAGAGCAGTGGGTCTTTGATCCTTGTCCTTCAAAACTTACTGCTTCTGAAGATGTGCTTGCAAGCCTGAAAGCTTGTCTGTTATGAATGCTTACCAATTGGACTAAATAGTGATTCCTGCAAACAGATGTTTCATGTGTAATCCACCTGTATTTGGTGGCATTCATATTCTTAATTTGAATGCAGTCAGTATGCACATTAGTTTCATTTGTGGTGAGACATTAATTTGGCAAGGTAGTAATTACATTACAGTCATACCAGGACTTAGTTCAGTAAGGAAATCTGACTCTTAAGTACGTGATTGTTATCACATAGTGTGGATTGCAGTAGCTTCAGATAGTTGCTTAAATGTACATCATAGGCTTTTCACCCTGGTCCAAACATAAAACTTGATAATGTAGCTCAGAAGTTCTTCAACTTGAGTACCAGTGGACAGGTAAGGGTGATTTGCCTCATTTATATTGCCTAAAGTTGTACCTATTGAATAGTTGAGAAAATAACCGGATGCTTGGTTACTCTAGAGTAGCTGTGTTTCTGGAGCTGCTGAAGCAAAATAAATATGTATAATCTGTCCTAAAAACTGAGTTGTGTCCTGTTGTCTAATATTCCAACATGCCCCAGAAGGGAAACAGCAATGCAGGCTTCTGGTAACAGCAAGCAGCTAGAAACACAAAGCACTTGAGGCTGTAAACCGATCCCATGTTTTGCACCCTGTTGCTCCACCTGCCAGTAGCACAAGTTTCCAGGGTCTCCCCTCAGAATGCAGCACCAGGCTGTAGAAGGCTCAAATGACAGTGTAGTCAAAAAGGTTCTTGATGTTGTACCAGGGAGCAATACTCTTCTTTCAACAGGCAGAACTATCCTGAAAGTCCCTCTATGCAGAGCATCAAATATTCATGTTCATTCGCTGCCTCCTGACACATGAATAATTCCTGTTCCATACTGTGTATCTGTGCATTAGCTTGCCGGAATACAGATCCACTATTAAGGAGTCTGTATTCTGTTATGTAGATACTCTTATGGAAAATCATGGTAAGCATACATGCATTTATAAAAAGGACAGTAAGCTGAAGGTCTAAAATCTGTAGCAGTCAGCCATTCTCACTATTTGCAGACTGGAGATGTTCAGTGTGAGTATTGACACACAGCAAATAATGAATGAAACAATATTGATATTGAAGTTAATATTGTAGTTGTGTAAAAAAAAAAAAAAGCCACACACAAAAACCACCAACACATTAGGGCATGTTTAATTAGGGATGGAAAGAGAACTTTGTATTTACTGATTTGCTACCCTGTTATGATTTTGCAGTTCTCTTCTGTGTGCATTTTACTGAACTGTCCCATTTAAGCAATTAGTAGCTGGTGATCCTGTATGTTGGAGATATATGGATCAGCAAAGTTTTTTAAGGAGTGGTGTTACAGTCCTTGGACCCTTCACTGCAAGAACTACTACAAATAGTAGAAAGGGGCTGGGGACAAAGGCTGGATAATATCAGGCAGACTAAGAATAAAAATCAGCCTTTGATTTTGCTAAAAACTAATCCCTGGAACGTGTTAAAGCAGTTAAATGACTGCCAGTCTTCATCCTCTTTTGTTGGCAGATTGAATGTCATCCATACCTCACCCAGGAGAAGCTGATCAAGTACTGTCAATCCAAAAACATTGCTGTGACAGCATACAGCCCCCTTGGTTCTCCTGACAGGCCATGGTAAGATTACTTTGCAAGGAAGCTGGCATGGATTAGGCTTGAGACTGCAAGTACCTTGTTAATTATTCATCCAGATACAGATCTCTGATAAGATGGCTCTGTGGAGATTTCTTGACACTGATCTTCTTTCCTCTGTGTAGGGCTAAGCCAGATGATCCTTCCCTTCTGGATGACCCCAAGATCAAAGAGATTGCAACCAGGCATAACAAAACCCCAGCACAGGTATGTAGGTGCCAGACAGTGGGTACTCCTTCCTATAACACAGGACAGCTAATGACAATGTAAAGGAGAGGCTGGCTCTTCATTCCTTCTTAACTCTGGTGCTTCTCTGTGATGTTAAGTAGCAGCACAGGTTTGTTTACTATGTGGTCTGCAATGCATGCTTGTAAGGGCTCTTTGTCAACAAGAAACACTTTCTTTACACATCTTCAGATGCTCTCGTGTTTCAGTCTTCCCATCTCAAGTCCTGTTGCCAAGAAGTGAACCCTTCCTTGTATAGCCTACTAAAAGTCTAGGTGGGAAAGAAAGGAGCCGAGTTACCACCAAATTGAATGGGAAAGGAGGCCTTCATGTGAGGCTCCACTGCTTCTGTATTTGCACTTCAGAAAGTACTGCTTAGAATTCAGGTACGATTGGAAATGCAGCTCTGCAGAAATGGGTTAATTCTGCTGAATTGTACAGTTTACAGCAATCAACTATTGGAACAGGTTCTGTTTGCCTTAGAACAAAAGCTGTCCTCCCTCTGATTTGGTGATATGCCTCTTGCAGGTTCTCATCCGGTTCCACATCCAGAGAAATGTGATTGTGATTCCCAAGTCTGTCACACCACAGCGCATTGTGGAGAACTTCAAGGTCAGTGATTATAAATGAGCTGGGTGCACGGCATGTTCAGAGGTGGCATGGCTTCTCCCTGCACAGCAAGGAGCGATCCTTTCTCATGGTTCCTAACTCCTCCTCAGGCAAGAGGACTGGGCTTTTTCTCTCTGTATGTTTACTTATGATCTACTGAGGGCTAAACTTAAGGTTACAGTTGGAGAGCAGGAGTGAAAAAAGCTTTTGGAAACAGTATGCTGATAATCTTAGCAGTGTTAGTGATGCTTCCTGTTCTATGTCCTGTGGATGAATTGCCTTACAGAGCTTGTTTGGGGCCTGAGTGCAGTAGCATACCACAAAAGGCTTATGTAGAGCAAGTGCTGTTAAGAAAATAGTCCTGGTATCATAAACCATGTTACTGCTCTTGATTCAGTGGTCCTTGACTGAAACTAGTATTAGGGTTTTGGAAGACACTTAGTTGTATTAAGTGGAATATTAAAGCCTTATAGATGTTCTTTTGGAATAGGACAAAGATGCATCTTTCACAAATTGAGGATGGAGGCGTTCTACAACACTAAGTGCTCTCCAAGCTTCTTAAAATAACTGGCACATGTAACTGCAACATGAGATTTTTTTTTTTTAAATTCCTCCCACTGCCTGCTCACCTCCCCCCCGACTCCAGCTAGTGTATTCCCAGAAATCCATAAAGCCATCTGTTTCCTTTCCCTCCTTCATAAAGCAGTCATTTTTTTCTAAGAAGCACCCTGTGGTCTTGTTCTTTAACTTTGTGAATTTTGCTTACAATCTCTGATTTGTTCATAGAGGTGATTTCCAGCTGTTTCTCTTGTTAGGTGTTTGACTTTGAGTTGACTAAAGAGGAGATGGCAACTATTCTCAGCTTTAACAGAAACTGGAGAGCCTGTGCAATGACCACGTAAGTGGCAGTGGCGGGTTTTTTTCAAGCTGTTAAGTTATCGGTATGTCGTAGCTTGTTGTATGAAGTTACAGATACTAGGCTTGGTTGAAATTCAGGATACGCAAACTCAGTTTCCAAAGGGGTCATCCTCAAAATAACTTTTCAGGTAAGATTTTTGTGTTCATGTTATGAACTAAATCATGATGAGTGTAAAGCAAACTTAAATGGTCATTTTCAGTTCAGTCTCCAATAAATTTTTTTGTAGCTGGAATTTCAACAGGAGGCTTCTTACTCATGACTTTTATTTTGTCCATATTGAAGAAAGGAGCATGATGCAGACTCAAAATTCTTGATTAATTTTGCTTGTGGAATTTGTCTTTCTGCCACAACCCTTAGGTATATTATAAAAACTGACTGTACATTCTTCAAGAGTAGCTGGGAAACTGGGTAAACATTCAAAAAGTAATGCAAATATTTGCAACTTGGAAGCATAAAGACAGATATTAAGTCTTTGTTGTAAGGCTGCAAAACATGTCTTCCTGGCAGCAGACAGTGAAACCTTGAATTAGTTGTCTACAAAGCACCCTGGTCACATCGCCTGAAATGCTCAGAGCATGAACAACAGAAGGCACTCGGGAATCTTTCTGTTTACAAATGCAGTGTGTCACCAAGGAACATGGAAACAATTTTACTCTGCTTTTACACAGTTCAGCTCCTCCCTTGGTGGCTCTTTACGGTGGTTAGAGCTGCATATAGTATTTTTCAGACATGAGATAATGTTTCCTCTTTGATTTCTTTCAGGTGCAAAAATCACAAGGAGTACCCTTTCAATGCAGAATACTGAAGATGGTTTCCTGCCTTTTTCCAGACTTTTCAGATATGCTTCTGCTGTTGCCTATGAGTTGTCTTCGTAGCTTTCTTGCTGCATCAGACTCCCCCGCCTTTTTTTTTCTTTTCCCCCCACAAAGATGCAGTATATGTATTTGGTGACTTTGTTTTCTTTTTTGGAAGAAGGAAATGCTAAAATGGTTCTGAAGAGCACACTGTGGACTAGTAGATTGTCTTTGCCAAACTGCATATCTGGAACTGGTAAGCAGAAAACATTGAGAATGTTTGAATTAGTAGTCACTGTTATTTTGGAATACTGTGAATTGGAGCTAGTGAGTATTGTTGTCTGGAAGGACCAGGATATAGCAGATTTTACATAGTTAATGTGAAGTCTGCTTTTTTCTGATTTACTTTTGGGTTTGGATTTGTTTCTTTTTGTAACACTCCATGCTTTTCCTCTTAATTGGAAGTACCTGTTGATTTCCAAGTATACCAGTTTCTATGTGAGTAGCTCTTTGAAAGGTGTAGAGGTCCTGGTTTCTTGGTGATATAAAAGCTGGTTTTGCTTATAATAAAATATAGTTTCATTAGTGTGTGTAATGAGATGGTTATTTCAGCAATGCTCTAACGGTATTAATGCTGGAGTAGCTGTATTATATCACCTGTCTCTAGAGATTACACAAAAGCAAGGAAAATTACTGTCCCCCAATAAATCATCTGGTGTTGATGTTAACTTAGATTTTTCCTGGTAGCTATCTGCTGTTCTCATGCTAGTGCATGTGTGGAACACCTGAGTGTGGTGAAGCTGTGGGCATTGATGTACACTGTAATGTATCTGTGGCCATTAATGAGTCTACCTGAGCCTCTCTTTAAATAGAGCTGCTTTGATATGTCTGACAGCTGATATACTAATGCTTAAATTGGTCTTTATTTTTCTGAAGTGATAGTGTATTTGGGCTAGTAGAAAACTAATTGGATTGAAGATGCTAAGTCTGCTCAGAATCCTATGGGATTGTTTAATAAGTCATCAGTAGAAAACTTGCTCTTTCCAAGCAGGCAGCATGTGATACAGGCAAGACTACTGGGCTTGTACTGACAACCATTTGCAAATAAAGTAAAAATGGATTTACAAGAAACTTCTGTGTCATGAGCTACCAGATCAGAAATGTCTGTTCTGGGAGGACAGAAAAATAGGCTATACCCAGATTTTGACATGAGGTGTGTTTGTCCCATGAGTGTTTTTAGGATTTTCACAATACTGGCAGGTAATGGTTTTTAAGTTGTTGCCTTCTGAGAGCTGCTTAAGACTATTCAGAAAATGCATTTGGGCACTTGGAAAAACAGTGGCTAGTGTTGGGGTGATGTTCTTGTGTGTTCTTGTAAAATTTTTTCCAAGGTCTGAGTTGATCTAGAGTGTGAAGTGTCCTCTGAAGGAGGCTGTTTAGGCCTGGCAGAAAGAGGGTTCTTTCTGAAGAGATGAAAGAAGGGAGACACCAGAACTGTTAATGTGTAACCACCTCTAGATGGTAAACATAAGGTAGGATTCTGATTCCGTAACTGCATAATGTAGTGTACCTTAAAGGGATCTCAGGTTAAAATGTATGGTGAATGCAATTGTTCTCAAACTATTTGTGAAGTAGGTGTTTGTTTCCTGGTACTGATAAAAAGGTATTAAGGAGGCATGTTAATTTCAAATTTTTCTTTCTGATAAATACTAACCATTATATTGGGAAAATAGACTTTGTTATCTTAAAATGCTGCTTTTAAATCTTTCCAGTTTCACTGAGGCCAAACTTATGCAGCACATTTTTGGTCAGAATAATGTACAACAGATGAGACTGAGTTAACTTAAAACACAAGGAGGGAGGAGAGAATCAGTGTCTGACTCTAAGCAATGTTCTCTTCTAATGCTGATTCTCCTAACATAAATTGATTACAGTAACTTTAAATTCTGGGCTTAAAAGCAAATACAAAAAGCTTCAGCTCTGCAAGTGTTTTTGTATATCTGTAATGTGATAAATAAAAGCCCAAAGGCATCTTAAAAAAAAGCAAAACATCTAATGTTCTTAGATTAGTCTGAGCTGTGACAGAAAACTGTTTGAGGCAATGTTGACTTGCTTGAAAACAACACTTTTGTGACAAGTGTGTTCTGGCAAGAAGTTAGGTTGAGGGTCAGGGTTTCCAAAATAATACATCAGGTTCTGTTAATTTCCTCTGTTTGCATTTCACTATAACTTTACGAAAGTTTGTGCCTGAAATTTTCCATTCTCAGAGTAGGAATTTTACTGGAGATGACTTTCAGACAGACTCCTCCGCAGCAGAAGGAAGACTACCTAGCACTCAGAGTGGAGTGGTGTTGTAACAGGCACTCTCTGTATTTTGCTGGATGACTTAGCGGGAAAGAATTTGGAAAGGGTTGTTCTGGGACACAGTGCAGCACTTAAGCAGCAGTGGGCTTGGAAGCTTGGTGACATATGGAAGTGGGAATAGAGGAAAAACACCTGAGCGAAGGGACAAAGATGCATAAGCTTGAACAGAAAGACTTGTCAGAAAGGATGAGGAGTGGGAAGGAAGGGAGTGATAAAGCCTATCACCCACAATGATTTTTGGATTCCTTTTTCAAGGCCAGATATAGTTAAATAAGGCTGAGGTGTAAAGGAGGAGCTGGTCATCTGGACTGCAGACAAATCTTTGTTTAATCTAGGTTGATCTGGGGATTGCTACAGTAAAATAAATGGCTTTGTACCCCCATACTTGTGCCACACTCTCTGCCTTTACAAGGGTTGAGATTTCCTTTCATCTCCTAAAAGGTAAAGTGAAAAGATCAAAGAATTAGATATCCGGAGTCTAGCA
>NW_010121067.1:12089-14956 GCF_000699245.1 Pterocles gutturalis
AACTGAGCTCTTCCTGCTATAACTGTTCACAGCATTTGTTTTTGTATTGTCATTTGACGGATCTCTGGGTTTCTGATCAAAGAAACTTTTAAGGACAAATATAATCTTGTAGCTCGTCCAATGAAAAGTGTTGTTTTTTGTTTGGTTTTATGTTTTTGATTTGAGAACTTGTTCAGCTCCACCTTGTTGACTTCTCTTACTGGACTTTCTCAGGACTCTACTGCAGCAGTTAAGCTAGTGTGATACTGTAGCCCACCACAGGAAGAGGAGCCCAGCCTACAGGAAAGATTAAGAACAGGAGACAGAAAAATCATATTCTTGGGACCAGTAGAATTAGTACTTGCACTCAAAATTTGTTTCACTTGCAGCTGCACTCACTGCTTCATATTAGCAGACCATTTTTTTTCATGTTAAAAGAAAATGGCTCTGACAGAACAGATCCATTTCCATAGTAGCAAAGAATGATGGTGAACTGATTTATCAGGGAAAACAGGTAGAGAAAATTGGCAGTTGTCTCATTGCAGAAGGCAAGAGACCTTTTCGAGAATTTTTTGGGGTAGCAGAGAATACAAGAAGCAGCTGGAATTGGCATCCCACTGGTTGGAGGTAGGACACAACAAATAGTCTTACAGGCAGACAGTATGTTTCAGGTTACAGTTGATGTTCCTTTGGGAGAAAATGGCTTGGCTTCTGACATTGGAAAAAAAAATACACAAGCCTGCCTGGCTGGAATCACTTTTTATGTAATACTCTGTAACTTGGTCTTTCTTGGTCTTGGGGGAAGGGAAGACAGGATCTCTTTCTTACTGAGCTCACAAGACTGACACAAGTGTGCTGTAACGTTTGTGCAGAGTTGTGAAATCAGGGGCACAGGAAACTACATTATTCAAAATAGGAAAAAGTCCTGTATTTGGATTTTTAATCTGTATTCACTATGTTGAAGATACGACTAGAAATCTGGAGTCTTTTGCTTAACTGGGACACAGAACAGTTGACTCAGGACAAATGACTTTATCTTTTTAATCACTTAATACTCCCATAGTTTGTCATCTGTAAACTCTGTCAGTAGCTATTTGTCATCCCTCCCTCTGCCTTGTCCTTGGTCACTTAAAAAGTACAGAGCCCCGCCTTATTCTGGCAGGACCTTGCTTGTGTAAGCTGAGAGGAAACTCTTAAAACACCTTCATAGACCATGTTGCTCTTTAATTTGAAGTTGTTAAAGTGCATAGTACAGAACCACTAGTACAAACATCTGCAAAACTACATCTTTATTCCAAATTCTTAAGCAAACAAAAAAAAAAAAATCAAGCTAAATATACAGTCTAGCTTTTCTGAACTGAAATAAGCCTGATTACAAGTCAGCTGATAGCTGCTCATAAGAACAGCTGAACTGAATCAGAATAAATATCTCCCTACTGCAGCATCCTGCCTCCCAACTGTGGCCAAAACAAGTTGTTGAAGATGAGTAAGTTGAATATTGCAGTGGTGTGTTCTTTAAATATTCTGACAGCAGTTTAAGGTCTTTAACAGCCATCAGTTAACTCTTCCATGTTGAGTTACTATGTGAATCTGTTACATTTTCAGGGAATAATGATTTTTTTCCCACCCACACATCTTGTGAAGAATTGCGCGCTTATTTGTTTTTGTCTTGTCTGCTGGTAGGTTCATTTGATGCTGCTGGTTTTTACAGTGGAGGAGGTAGCAGCTGGTCTACTTCCATTCATGCTTTCCAAGCTGCTCCAGATGTGGTAAACTTCTGGCATAGCTCCTTGCACTGGTGTCAGGTCAAGGAAAGTCCTGGTCTAGTTTTTGCCATCTGTATAAATTGTTCCTAGGGTATTGATTACCCTAGTCAGTCTTCTGTAAATCTTTTTAAGATATAGATGAAGACAAGGGCCAGAACTTTTAATGCAAAAAGTTCATGGAATGGGTCTCTATCTTATTGTTTCTGTTGTTTCTCATTCTGTTTGCTTTTGAATTATATTTGTGATGGGTTAGCCACAATATTGAGCTCAATATGAGAGAGCTTGGGTTTACAGTAGACGGAAAGCCTGAGCAGCAACGATCAGCAGAGAGTTATGAATTTTACCTATTGTTCATTACCTACGTTACCTGTTTTCCTTCTAAAATATGGACATAACATTTTCTTTTTTCATCCAACCTCTTTGGAACTTTTAATGAAGGCTTGACTATACCAGAATGGATGAATTGCACAATAAAAGCTCATGTCATGGGACAACATGTTGTGACACAAAGGCAAAATGCTAAGCTAAGGTGTTTTCCATTTACTGGGTTCAGTCCAGTGGCACAGATAATCTCATTGCTGACTAGGAAAGATATTTCTGTGGGTTTGATCTAAGAGCACTGTTATATAGCTGATGAAAACTGAAAATTATTTGGGGATACTGTAACCCTCTTGCTGTAATTCCAACAGAAGGCTGATGATTATGCTGCTGAGGAAGTAGGCACAGAGGAATAGAAGCTGCTAGTCCTTCAATAAATTTACTCCACTCCTGAGAGCTGATCATGGGTGACTTGAGCCTGTTTATGCTGCATCTTCTGCTAGGAGAGAATACTCATTTTCCTGAAGCATTCAGCTTGTAGTGTACCGTGTTCTCTCCTAGCTTTAAGAAATGGCCTTGGTATTGCCAGGTCTATGAAGTTCCAGACCTGTGGCCTCTTGCACACCTGCTCCTCATGTTAGATGTGGACCCAGCCTGGGGATTAGTACCTAACAAATGCTCCACAGGCCACTGAAAAGTGTGTGGAGATAGACTGTCACTGTGTGTACCGTGAGGCTACCTAGATAGCAGCATGCAGTGGAATTAGTTACAACCACAGGGGATTGAGTGCTCCCTCAGTAAGTT
>NW_010121068.1:0-34581 GCF_000699245.1 Pterocles gutturalis
TTGTCCTGTACATGTCATGTGAGGACACTCAAGATGAGCCATTTCCTTTCCCTTAGTCCAAATATTATTGAATTCACTTAGTCCACGACTTTGGGCTCCGTCTGTCATGACAGTCTTTCAAGACAGGAAAGATGATGTGGCATTCACTCAGTTGGTAGAGTGTGATGTTGGATGCAGCAAATGAATGGTGTATAGTCTCTACTTTCATGCTGCATCTGGAACTCATACATCTGGTGTATCTGGCATGGTCCGTGTCCATGGTCTGAGGGTTGAGGATGGACATCAGTTGTTGGAGCCAGTTCTGGTTCCATCGAACCTAGGTGATTCTTAATACAATATCGTCAGTATAATATATACCAATTATAGAAATGGCAGGGTTACACAGAATTTAATATTATGCAACTGAATTCATCAGATACTTTCATCCAGCATCAAATCCCCTTGAGGTACACATCAGACTTCTCCATCCTTCTGCATCACCCACCAATTGCACCCAGGTACTTGAGCAGAAGCAGTCCCACAAACGGGTTTACCTTTACCCAGGGCAGGAATAACCCAGGCTGTCTTCCCCAGCATATTCTTGATATGCACCACAGGGACTTCATCCCCATCTAGAGTACATAAAAGTTCTGACTGGACAGGACCAGCCTGATCGGCAGATCCCCTAGTGTTGACTAACCACGTGACCTTTTTTTTGAAAGTTCTATCCCCCATTGCTTTCAGTGTAGTCTTTAGCAGTCCATCGTGTCATTTGATCTTCCTAGAAGCTGGTACGCGGTAGGGGATGTGGTACACCCACTCAATGCGATGCTGTTTGGCCCAAGTGTCTATGAAATTGTTTCAGAAATGAGTCCCATTGTCTGACTCAGTTCTTCCTGGGGTGCCATGTCACCACAAGACCTTCTTTCAAGGCCCAGAAGAGTATTCTGGGCGGTGGCATAGGGCAAGGTATATGTTTCCAACCATATGGTGGTTGCTTCCACCACTCTGAGCACATAGTGCTTACGATAGCAGGTTTGTGGGATCATGAAGTAATCAATCTGCCAGGTCTTCCCATAATTATATTTTAACCAGTGATGTCTTCCATACCAGAGAGGTTTTAACTGCTTGGCTTGCTTATTTGCAGACGAAGTTTCACATTCATGGATAACCTGTGCAATACTGTCCATGGTTAAGCCCACCCCTCAATCATGAGCCCATCTATATGTTGCATCTCTTCCTTGATGGCCTGAGGCATCTTGGGCCCAGCAAGCTAAGAATTTTTCACCCTTATGTTGCCAGTCTAGATCCACCTGAGATACTTTAATCTTTGCAGCCTAATCTACCTGCTGGTTGTTTTGACATTCTTCAGTAGCTCAGCTCTTGGGTACATGAGCATTTACGCAATGTACCTTTGCAACCAGCTTTTCTACCTGGGCAACAACGTCTTGCCACAATGGGGCAGACCAAATGGTTTTGCCTCTGGGCTGCCAGTTGCTCCACTTCCATTGCTATAACCACACCACAAACAGTCCCTGTAGTATAGATAGGGTCAAATAAGAAAGGGCATAAGGTAACTCTATTGATCAGTAGTGTTCAGTCCCTATGACTAGATAAATAGAAAGTGGGCAATACTAGGGATATGTTAATGATTTCCCTATTCCTCTCCAAATCATGACAATCACAGTGACTGGGGACAGAGAAAGGCAAACCAGAAAGGCTGCAGCAGAAGAATACTCAAGATTTATAACAGACTTCAGTCACAGACAGCCTGGCTAAATATCAGGTTAGGACATGACAGAGATGACACTCTAGTATCTCATACTGAAAGCACCTCTTTGGAGCAGCTATCCAAGATAGCTCCAAGAGAAGACAGCTAGTGCTTGCCTTACTCCCAGCACTGACTAGGGTACCATTCAAAATTTTACTACCAGAAAACTATTCTGCAGTAGCTGACATAGACTGTAATCACACATTCATCCACTGGTGAGAGTAGGGGTAAGGGGAGGTGGGACTTAATTTCAAATAGGAAAATTATATAATGTGACAGTATGTTGAAAAGAAAATAGAAAGTGCATTTGAAAAGGTATAATACTTGCACGTAGATTGAAGATTGCTTGCAAACCACAAAAACAGCCCAACAGAAAGTTCAGAGACAGTCAGTAAAGTTGAGTAAGTATATTGAAATAATTCCATGCAAGGAACAACTAAAAAGCTGCAATGCTTCATCTTGGAAAACCGATAATCAAGGATGGATAACATGGAAGTTTTTGAACTTAATGAGTGTCTGTAAACTTAATGAATATGCTGAAAAGAGAATAAGCTTCCTTATAAGAAGTAGAAGCATGAAAAAAACCATGTTCTTTGTGCACAGTATACAGTTACTGTATGGTGCTCTTTGCCACAGGGTCTTGCAGATGTGAAAAGTCAGTCCACCCTTCTCTTCAGCTAGTATAAGTTTTGCAGAAGAAAATTCCATTAAGAGTTTCAAAATGAAGAAACAATTTGAGCTCCAGCGGTCTCTGAACCACAAATGGTTGAAGGCCAGGGGGGAATTTGGAGTAACTATCATAACACCTTTCCTTCTTATAATCTTCCCTAGACATGTGGTATTGGCCAAGAATGATACTGAGGAAAATAGACTTTTGGTCTGATGTAGTGCAGTCATTTCTACAATTTTATGAAGAACAAATCAATAACATGAGTTGTAGCAAATTGCAAGGACCAGATGGTACTCACCTAGGAGTTTCAAAGGGACTAAAATATGGAAAAGATGCACTGCAGGAAGTGATTCAGTTAAAACATAAAACATCCTTAGTAGCATGGGTAGTGGTAAATAAAGTTTTTGTTCATAAGAAGGTTGTCAGACTGAACTGTGAAACTTCAGACTAGAAAGCCAGATTTCCATACTGGAGAAAATGGTAGAAACTGTAATGAAAAATAGACTTGGTAAGTCTATGGATAGCTATGAACATAAAGTGGAAGTCATAATCTGCCTCTTGGAAATATATTTTTGGAGTTTATTCAAAGAATCAATGACCAAGTGGAAAACAGTCATCTGGCAATGGCTTTTCGGGAAGTTTTTGACAAAATTCTTCAGTAAAGATTTGTAGTGAAACTAAGTTCTCATAGACTAGTAATTAGAAAGCAATGAGTTAAAAAGTGGTTGATATTAACACTGGAAAAGGTCACCACAAGGGTCCTGGGACCTCAGTTTCATAACATGCAAAAATGATCTAAGAGAGAGAATAGTTAGGCAACAACACTGCAGGACATTGTCGTGATACTGAGTAACTGGGAGATAAAATGGCAGACTATCAATGTTAGTAAATGCAAAGTGATGTACATGGGAAAATAATCCTAACTGTTCATATACACCAATTGGTTCTAAACTATGTGTTACCACTCAGAAAATCCTAGTTTTCCTTGCAATTAATTTTCTGAAAAACTCAGGAAAATACACTGAGGTGCTTAGAAAACAAAAAAAAATTTGAGAGTTATAATGAAAAGAACAGAAGACAAAACAGAAAACATTTTGGCTGAGTTATGTAGACTACTCAAGAATGTGAATACAGATTATATTTCTATCCCACTTACCTCAGAAGTATACAGTAAGATTGTAAAGCTACAGAGGAGGATAATAGAGGTGTGCAGAAAACTCTCTATGAGCAGTGACTAAAAAGATTTGTATTCTTTAATATAAATTAAGAAATTACAAGTAAGGAATCCACAGAGTGGTAACTGATGAAGTACAGGATCATGGCCTACAAAGTAATGATTGAAACAAGGAAGATGGATAAGGAAGTTTCTGCTCAGACAAGTGAGGAGGCATCAAATGAGATCACTAGCTGCATGCACAAATAATAATAATAAAAAAGCATTTGTATTTTCATATATTGTTCAATTCACCTGTGGAAATGCTACTACATGACCTGTAGTTACACTACTACAAGTTCCAAAAACGAAGGGGAGAAGGAGGCAGGGAAGAAGGAAGATGGTTTATGAAAATTAATGGAAGAAAAATTCCTTAAAATCTGTTACCCCTAAGTATATTCAGTTCCAAGTCAGAAGATTCCTAAATGGAGGACATACTGGAAGATTCACAACTATGTAGGCAGAAATGCACTCTCTGCTTGGCCTGGTCTTCCCTTCTCAGATGGAAATCTCTGAGACGATATAGGAGCAGGGAAGTTGTTAAAAGACAGAGGTTATCATTCCCACTAACATTGCCAAAATTCTAAGAGCTGATGAACAAACTAGATTTGCCCCCATATGACTGCTCATTTTAGAAAAAAATTATTTTTCATTAATATTACATATCTGAAATGCTCTGACACTGTAATGTGACTTACTGCATTTTTGAAAAGATTTATTGAAAATGTCAATGACTACTTTTTAATTTATTGTAAAACAGATTTCTTTTGTGCTTAGGTCCCTAATTTTTTGAGTCTATACAAACAGGTGTTTTGTACACTCAACAGAACTCAATTTAAGAAGACTCTTTAAAGTCACTGCTATTTCAACCACTTACTTCCTCTTCTACTGTATTAGTTTCCTCTTGCTCTGTTTCCTTCCTTCCTCTTCTTTTCTGACACAGCTCCTGTTTCCTGCTTCTCCATGTTTTATTTCTCTCCTCTTCACCTTTCCTCCATTGCCTTTGCTTTTAGGTGAATTGATTAAATAGATAATGGTGGCAATGAAGTGTCATTATTAACATGGAATAAGAGAGTTCATACCCCTGCGTCACTGTTAGAAGTAGGCTTAAGATTTGAATGTATGCTGCCTTTTCAGCTATGGCTCCATTCACATCTGGACGACTTCTCCACTATCTTCAGAATTAAGAGTGTACATTTGGGTTTATTCACTTGCTTTTAGAAAATCTTCTGTACTAGATAATCTAAATGCATGCAAAGCAATAAAAGCCAATAGATAGCATAATTAACATACAGCTAACAGATTCAGCCTTCTGTATAAAAAACAGAAATCTTATTAAAAGGGGGGATTTTTTTTTTTTGTCATTGGTTAGTCTTCCTTCAAAGAAAGGCCCTGCCAGATCTTTCAGAAAGATAGACTACCATATTTTAAATGATCATAATCACCTTTGGTCCCCAGTAAAACGGAAACCTGAAGTAGCTCACAGTAAACATTAACTTCTCAGGATGACTTTTAAGGGAGAAAGAGAAGGTTGAGCCCACTGAGTGCTCTGGACAAAGGTCTTTATAGGTTTTTTATAGGTCTCCGTAGGAATTAGACCACATTTTCTTTAGGAATATAGCTAAATTCCTCTTTCCAGCTCCATTGACAGGATGTGCAAAAATATCTGGTGAATGGAACTGATGGCCACATTTGTCGGTTTCAGAATCGGGTCTCAGATCTCTTGGCCCAGTTCTCAGTTCCTGTCACAATTCTCTCTTTAATATTTTCTATGGATACCTAGGCATCACCTGAAAATCAGCGTGACTAAATCAGACTCCTAACAATTTGTTCGTGTTACTTCAGGTCTTCCACTATCACCCTTTCACTGTGGGTGAGGATCACTGTGGCTACAGCCTTTCTTAAGATCAGAGCTATTTGTGCCATCTCTTATTATGGCCTCTCATTAAACACTTCAGATCCAGATGCCCTTTGTTTTGCAGTGTCTTTCGGTATGTTTTGTCTAATATGTCCTTCCATGTTTGTTCATGTTCTTACCACCTTGTATCTCAACTTTTATAACATCTTTTAGTCTGCTTTTTGAAAGTATTACCTTATTAATATCCAATTAGAATTAAGCTGCAAAGATTATTTTCTTTGTCTGTATTTTTGATTACTGCAGGCTTTTTAATTGCCCTATTCAGAAGTTAAAGTAAAGCTTTAGTTACACCACTGTGTTCAGTTTTGAACTAATTGAAAAGAATCTGAAAGATAGCATTGAGATTGATAAGAAGGCTTCTGTGGAAAGACTTGATGAGTAGGGGTGGTTTAACCTAAAGAAGAGATTTAAGATAGAAAGGCATGAAAGTCTTCAACTATTCAAAAAGCCGCTGGAGAGAGGAAAAGAAAAATCTGTTTTCCACATTCAGATGGATAGGACAGGAAATAATGGGTTTCAATTGCAACAGGGAAGATTTAGGTTACTAATGCAAATTTTTTTTACAGTGATCAAAGTTAGAGAAGCATTGGAACAGATTTTCTGGGGAGTCTGGGAAACTCCTCCTTTGGAGATACTTAAAAATACCTGAGGTGATACTGGTCTTGTTGATTATGCCTTCTGGCAAGAAGGATGGATTAGATCATCTCTTCATGTAATGTTCCAGCCTTATGATTAGAATGGTTATATTGCTAAATTTATCCACTCTCTTGAGAGCTTTGAAGACAAAGAACTAAGACCTGAAATTTTATTTGATAACTGAGGAACACTCAGCATTTAATCAAAGAAAAAAAGTGGCTTGTTGAAGTGCATCTACTGTATTTAAATGTTAAAACACGGGAAATTTTTCTATATATAGGGATGTATTCCCTTATGAAGTGTGTTACTGTAATACCCTCATTCAAAAGATAAAAACTATATGGCTCACTATGGGCACACTAGCATCTGACAAGCTAGAATACTGCCTCCTCACTATCCACAGATGGAAAAAAGTGCAGCAGCTGTTACTATTCAGGTAGCTGGTAGTGATGAAGAGCCCAGGAGGAGCCTGAGGAGGTCTACTGCCTTGACAATTTCTGGGCAGATGGCCTTAGTTGTGATTTATATTACCAAATATTTCCCTCTTTCCACCTCTGTGTTGACTGAATCTATCATCGTTCAGGTGGTCTTCACCCAGGGACCTACTCGGGTAATGAGGCATTAATCTTGTAAGAGTTGTGGAATTATATACTATCAGCATGTGTATAAGACTATAGAGGAACTTTTGTTTGATGGTCAGTCTTAAGTGCTTTTAAATTAATCTTTTTTTTATTTTTTAATTATGGTATGTTTATTCCTTCTAGAAGTAAGATTGTTTGAGTAGCAAACTTCAATAAGGCAACTTCAGAACAGACAATCATTCCTTCATCCAGTCAAAAAGCTTTCTTTAAATCTTTCTTGCAGTAATGCCGCACTCCCAGTAGCAGAAACGTGAGATTCAGTAATAGCATTTCTCAACACACTGATGCAAAAATTTCTGATCAGTTAAAAGAAAGTGAAGAAAAAGGTACACAGCATGAATTGCAGAACTTTGCTCTTCTGAACTGTAAAGGATGGTTTTAAGCCAAAAGTTCAAGATTTCAACTTGTTGAAATCCAAGAACATTTCTAAGATTTTTTTTTTATTTAGGAAGGATTAATTAAATACGAAAGGGAATCTATTTCTGAGTGTTAAGCTGCAGATGAAAAATCTCCTGAATTGACCAACTGCATTTGCATTCTAGAATAATTCAGCTAAATATGCTTTAGTGTCTGTGACCAAAAAGGAGAAGACAGATCGCTTAATTCCAGTGCTGGCTATGAGGTAGGACAGAATGTCTTTCTAGGCCCTACCTTGTCCAAATCTGCTTTTCTTCTTCTATAAATATAAAAATTGATTAATTCTTTTAATTTTTCATGTGATTACTTAATAAATAGCATGTGCTGAGATAAAACAATAAAAAGGATGTTTTCCTTGCTTGATGTAGATATGCATCGGAAATATCTCAATAGCTTCTTCATGTCTTTGATCTCTTGGTTGGATATCTCTTTTTCTTAGAGTGTTCTTTAGGTTAGCATTTTTAAAGACTCTAGGCAGATGATGCTACTTTTTCTTCTCCTTGTGATTTTCAGCAGAAAACATACTGTAATAGATATTTTGTAGAATATATATATACATTTATATCATAAAAAAAAGTTGGAAGAGACCTCAGGAGAGCATCTAGGAAGGTTAACTTCAGAGTTAAACCTTTTCAAGTCAGGTTTAGAAAATCTCCATTTCTACTACTTAATTACCTTCACCGTGAATTTTCTTTTCTTCATATGTATTCAGTATTTCCCTTGCTTCAACTTGTTACTGTTGCTTCTTTCACTGTGCATGCCTGAGATGAGTCTGGTTCTGTCTTTTTAATAACTGACACTTTATGTAGCTCAGTTTTAAGTACACACATATGTATTTCTGCTTAATGATATAAACAGTTGCATATAAGTGTTCAATGGAAGTTCTTTAAAATACCACATTTATGAAGAAATCATTACATTTTCATCCTCTACCAGATAATCTGCTGTTCATGACACAACAAGCAGTTGTTTCTTTTCCTTGCTATGAAGTGGGCAGACTTGACATCTGACAAAATCCTAAATTCTTCAGATATTCAGAGGCAGTGAAAGTATTGTAGAATCACAAAAAGGTTCCATAAAGAAAAATAAAGGTTGCTGACTCTACAGCTTTGTTGGCTGTCCCATTCTTAGCAGCTGTTTGACTTGCCATACATATTCAGATAATATTCCCATAAGTTGCTTCACTTAATATAAAAACAGCAGAAAGGTAAGGAGGAGGATTCAGCCTTGGAAAATATCATTACAGAATCTAAGCAGAACAATTAGTGATGCAATATATGTGTGCAATGTAAACATTCATGATTTACAAATATATAATTTTACCACATCTGACTACAGTTCTAAGAGAAAGCAAACACTGAAAAACAGTTTTTTTGCGGGGAGGAAGGGGACAAAGAAGGGAAAAATGGGGATTGAATAAGGAATAATCTTTTCTAACTTCCAAAAGACAGCGTGAAATGTTTTTTCATAAAAATAACTGAATGCTATAAAGTTCTAGTCAGACATTAATTTCTGTCAGCTAGAGGGCCTACTTCTCCACAGCTATGATTCTTTTCTTATTAACATCAAAGAATCTTCATTTTTATCAAAACAGAGGATCTATGGTGTTTTGTTCTGCACTCATAATTTCCTGTATTTTTAAAAATATTTTAAACTATTGCAAGGTAAGAACAAAGAATCCTCATTTTTCTTCCAATTATTTGTATACAAATGTTCTTTTTTAGAAAGGCTTTTCAAGAGCCAACTGGAAAGTTTAAAGTAAGGACACATGAGACTTCAGAGATAATGTGTTGGTTTACGCTTGGATTATACCCGTGCAGTCTGGAGCTGCACATATGTTGAACTCATGTCCTGGAAAATGTTCACTGAAAAAAAAAAAAATACATACATATTTGTTTTATTATAACTAATGGCAGAAGTCAAGATATGTAGTCATTGATTCCAAATGTAGTGGCTACTGCCTAAAGTACAAATTCAATGTCACTGATGAAACCTGTTTTCTAGAGAGAGGATTAAATATTATTTAGATCGTTATAACTGTGTTTTCACTGTTTTATAAAGACATCAAACTGTATTTCAGATATCCTACCTGTATAGAAAACTATTTTTTTATCAGATTGCCTTTGATAGTAAGTTTTTTTCATTATCTATCATCCATGTAATATTTAGAATATTGAGTTTAGAACCATCAATAGACACTAAAGGCCAATAATTTCTTTCTCGTAGTGACTGACCAACAATAGAAGAAAAAAGTAGGGTCTCAAATGAACAGAGGAAGTTTTAGAGAAGATGGAGACTTTCCTGTAGAAGTTTGTCAGCAGTGGAAATGGATGGATTTTTGAAACATGAAATCACAAACTTCACAAGGAACAAAATGTAAGAGCATATCACAAAGATAAAAAGGAGGCAGGGATCTCATTTTGATCAAGGCATAGACCTACTATACTGAAAAATATTCTGGTGAAGGTCCTAAAATAGTTTTGTGGTGAGCAAGGTGTGCCATGCAACAACCAGAGCCTAGGAATCTTCCAGCAGGGCTAGATGCTGAAGTTAGTCAGCATCCAGTTCCTCACCGCTAGGCATCCCTCCACAGGCTCTCAAACATAACCGCTCCAAATAGTTTTACTTTCATGTTAATGGATGTGGTTGTTTGCTTAAAACAATCTGAAAATGTGGGGGTTTGGGCTAAAAAGGAGCAAAATATCACGCAC
Source organism: Pterocles gutturalis (assembly GCF_000699245.1). Classification (NCBI taxonomy): domain Eukaryota; kingdom Metazoa; phylum Chordata; class Aves; order Pterocliformes; family Pteroclidae; genus Pterocles; species Pterocles gutturalis. The sequence continues at coordinate 9,957 of NW_010121068.1, forward strand.
ACGACAATAATTTACTCTGAGGCTCCTTCAGACATCAGTGCTGGTGTTGTCAGGAGTCAATTAGCTCCCGTTGTAGTGCATCCTATGGCTCCGCTGCTTCCACCTGCTCTGGCTCTCTGCCTGAGGCTCTCAGAGCCTCTTGTAATTTTTCCCTCGTGGAATTTGGATGAAGTGCTGGCTGCTTCCCTGCCAAAAAGTGTCTGTGTGCATTGAGGAATTGATATGACCACAGAACCGATCTCTCAGGATATCACTATTGTATGTGACCACTGTTTCTCACTACAAATATGCAACATTTATTTCTGAGAGGTGGTGGCACCAAATGCATATTATATTTAGCTTTCTATTTCACACTTGTCCACCTGATACATCCTGAGGTCCTACATTTTTGGCATGGCTTTTCTCAGGGTACAAGTATGCCTATTTTCATTCATTCACTACTGAAGAAAATATTACAGTGAAACCCCGTGTTTTCTCAGGACAACAGTTCAGAATATGCAAATGAAGTGAAGTCTGTAGTAAATGTTTTCTTTTTGTATTAGTCGTTTGTAAACTTTATTTAGAAGTTATGCTGAAGTATTCCACTTTTCAGTTAGCTTGAAGATAGTATACAGATAATATGGTGTGTGCTCTCTCTCTGAAAACTGTAAATAAGAACAGAGACATAAAAGCTACTTTCATCCCTTCTGAAATAATTTATAATAATGGTGACTTCAGGACACTCAAGTGCTACACTGTCAGTGGATTGACACTACATGTTGTGAGGTTTGACAAATCTGGGAAAGTCCAGGTTGTTATATCACTTCATCGTATCACACATGTTAAATAGCCACTGGAAAGTAACACAAGAGTTTAGAGTTCCTTAAATCTGAATATCCTGTTGTGGCAACCAATGCCTACCTTTGAGTCAGAACTTTGATCTAATATTTCATTAAGCTGCATGATATTTTCCCTTTGTTCCCTTCAGCACAACAAATAAGTATGTCAAACTATGTATCTAGTTCATAGCTGTCCTGTCATATGGTATATGGAAGATTGAACCTTATACCAAGTTTTTCAGCATTTTTAAGCATATCTCTATCAGGACGTCACCTGTTTTCTGATAATTTAGACACGTTAGGAAAACAGCTTTGAATCTAAAATTCTGTTAATACTTGCCTTTGCTTTTCAACCTTCTGGTGAAGTGACTAATGAAGAACAAGCACTCAAAGTGATCTTCTGTCTTATATATTTTGTTCTTGGCACATAACTCTTGTCATATGAGAAGGAATCTCAGCAGCTCTGTGATAATTCAGATCTTCACCCTTCTGAGTCCTTTTCTCACAATGTCACCAGGTAATCTATGGTTGTTTTAAACCTGTCTTGCACAGCAGGATCTCTATTTCTGTGTAGCCAATATGCAAATAAGCACTTTCTTGTGCGCATTCTTCTCTCAGTATTTTTTTAAAGAGTACTTTCTCTGGAAAATAAAATTATCTTCTTCGAATGGTTACGATTCCAGGTAAAAAAAAATCCTAGTCAGTCTGAGCCTTCAGTGATCACAAGTATAGTTAACACAGAAGCAAATAAAATGAGATCTTGGATAACTACATTCAAAGACTTTTTTTTTGTCTTCCATAGGAACTAGCTGACAGCAGTCCAGGATGGGCATTGTGGGTCCATGAAGAGATGCTAGCAGCTCCAAAACAGTGTAATTGGAAGATAGTTTCCAAGGAGGATATTAAATACAATTAAACTGTCTGTGAATCTTCACAGGTATTCATGAAATGAGTATAATTGCAGAGAAATCATTTGGGCCAGGTTCTACTTTTGTTTGAGACACTGCTCTCTGCTCCTCCTTCCCCTTCAAGAATGGCATGCCTCTTTCTCTTCAGAAACATTTGGACAACATTTTGTTTCAGCCTAGCTGAACTGATGCCTGTGTATGCTTCTCATGAACTCCAGCAAACTTTCCAAGTGTAGTAATGTCATCCAGAAAATTCTGGAGTCCAGGCTGCCTGCAGAGAATCATGGACATCAGTCTTCAAAAATACTGGCTGCAAGATACGTATATACACAGCATTTTTTACACTTATTGGACTGCTTATTCTAGGTTTTTGTTGCCACACAAAACCACACAGAAATCCATGATCTTTAGGCAGAATTAAATGCAGGAATGCATCTAATACTGCTCTACAGGATAGACATAGCAAATAAAGAGACACTATCACATATTACTTTAATAGTCTGATTTGTGTCCACATGCAGGATTTTGGGAGATTGCTTTGGGGTTTTTTCACCAGAGTAGTAGAAACATTAACAGTGCACTTCTACAGAGCACCTATGGATGCAACTATTCATGTTCAAAATAGAACCCACTCTCCTGGAGACATCACATATTTCAGATTGGGTCCTATGAGAATGCGAGAAGATAACGCCTGACCTCTCCCCAAACTTTGCATTTCTCTGGTAGAATCATAATAACTTTCAGGTTTGGTGTAGATCCTTATCAGCAGCACCGTCTTCCTTGTATGTTAAGAGTTTCCCAGTCTTATAGCTTTACAAATGCAGCACCTTTGCCAGTTTCCTCAGCCTCTCCTCTAAACCCTAAACTTTTCAAATTCAAGCCAAGTCACAAGAGTTACAGTGGAGCTGATTGAAGCAAGAAGTGCTCCCTAAACCATGGTGTTACAGCAATTATGTCATATGCCATGTTCTGTGACCATTTTAGCTTCCAAAGTTGCATCAAAGAATCAGCTTTCTCACAGTTTCTCAGACCGGGTCTGTGTTGACAAAACTTAAAGCATTCAGCTAAGGCAAGTCCTTTAGACTAGGGAAGTAAAAAATGAACAAGAATGAAACAATATTTAACACCTGCAAAGAGTGAGTAGAGAGTACATGCTGGTTTCTGCTCCAAGACAATGTAAAAGCAGCAACATTCATTCCTCAAAAAGCTGTGTTGCAAATTACATGTTCCTTGTTTTCCAACACTGATCCAAGCACTATAAAGGATGTAGGCATGCCTTGGAGCTGCTGATACAATGTGTACTGATGTGGGAGACAGAGGGATTTCTTTTTTATCACCAATTTGTCCTGCCCAATGGAAGTGTGCATCAACTTCTGGTAATTTAAAGGACTGCACAGGAAAAAGATTGCAACAGCCCAGCATGGCCCCAGGGGCAGGGTGCACCACGAAGCTACCCACGTTCAGGAGTGGCTGGTTTTCCCTTCACTTCAGAACAAATAAGCAGTGCCCTCTTCTGTCCAGCACCAATACTACAGTACACACCCCGCTTGGGATTAGTTTACAGAAGTGAAAACGATCGTCCAGTGCGAGGGCATAGACCTCCTTTTCCTTTGCCTCCTAGTTTTCCTACTTTTTTCAGGGAGTCAGATTTTCCTGTGTATCAGCAAATGTGTCATTTTGACAGGTTTGACCCATATTATCATAGCATGTCAAAAACTATAGCATTTTTAATGTCACAGACTCATTTGAGTCTAATGTGAAGTACATTTGGCTTTTGTCTAAGGTTTTCCAACTTTTTAATTATTTCCATGCTTTTTTTTTTTAAACATGGCAACAATTTTTAATGACATATAAGATCATCCCAAACCCAGGAATCACTAGACTCATCTCTTTGCACTAAATACAGATTAGTGCAAAAAGCTTCCTCTTGCTAGTGTAGTAAAAGCATCTGGGAATATGACTCTCAGACACCTTCTAGTAGTAACCTAAATTATTTTCTCTGACTTCCTATCCTCAGCAGTTCTGACAATCATAATCCATAGTTAATGATTTCTGTTTTGTATTGTTTAGACTGACAGACACAAAGCAGTTCTGGAGCACCACATCAAACTTCGCCTGTCAAGTAGCCAAGAGACCGAGTATACAAGCATCTCAGCTTACTCAGTCTTGTGTTCAGAGTGCAGATCCAAGATTCATGCTTCCAAGATGGGTTGGCAGGGCCCATATGACAATGACATTCATCTGTATATGGTTGACATCAACTAAGACACATCTTTTCTGTAAGCTTGTAAGCTTTTTTTGCATCTGTATTTAGGCAAAGGTGTCCTTTTCTCCTTTATTGTAACTAACTGTGTTAGTTACATACTTGACATAGGAACTTATGGTCTGCAGTTTTCATTCCTTAATTTTACAACAGTTCTGTCAACATCTTCATTAAAGATATAAATGGGCAATTTAGTTTTATGTTTATTGTCATAGCATCTCACAAATAAGGGCCCTTAATCTTCACTTAGGTAATTCTTAATACTTTTTTACCCATTTCAGTGGACAGCTTTGCATAGCCGCATGATTAGGTACTGGGTTGGGTAAATAATTAGTCACACATCTCTCTATGTTATTGAGCGCTCCACTGAAACTTTGATCATCTTCCTGGTTGTGAAGGAACGTCTTTATGGTGGTCTCTCTGCTCATCCTGCCATGAATTCCCCATATATGTTGTTGCTGTTAAGTGAAGTCTTGTACTTTTGCTTGTCTATATTCATACTATCCATTTTGCTCTCCCTAAAGGTGACCCCAAACTACAGACATTTTGTTCTGCCCCAGCCTGGAGACCAAACTACCAGTACCTTCTACACCATTCACATTTTCCAGTGAAATATCTCAGTTGCCCTTTGCACCCTTACAAGAGTGAGAACAGTGTTTACCTGAGGATTAGAAGAACGAAATTGCAAATCATGGTCCCTTCAAAGTCATTGCTGAAAACCTGGTGGCACCTTTCATACAGCAGAGTATTTAGTATCAGTTCTAGATGTTTTCTGGTTAATAGTATAAGCAATTGAGCATTTCTGTGCTATTTACATTTTGCTTTCAATGATCTGTGTGCAAATAAAGGTTTTAATATCTTTTTTTTTTTTTCCTAAAGTGTCTCTCATTGTTGCAGAACACCTTCCCCAGGCCCAGTCTTGAGACTCTGGTTCTTCAAGAGTCATTCTACAAGCCATTTCATTTTCATTTAAGATCTCCAAATGCATAATGTGCCTTAATTTGTCAGATTATCCCCATTAATCTTTCTTCCACAGGAACAAGTTGGCTTAGTGTTAAAAAAAAAGACATGCATTAAGCAAGACCTTCAGTTATAATTTTAGATGAAAATTTATAAATGAAAAGTAAATAAAACACACAAAACAATCCCAGCTTTTATTGTACAAGACTCTTTGTAGATGGCTTGGCATATCTCACCTAAAATTCGTCCATCCGTGTCCTACCTTCTAAAAACTGGGACATCCAGCATTTATAGAATAATCCTTCCTGCTATAAAGCATTGATGATTTCCTTTTGCTGTGTGACTAGGACGAGAAATAGGTCTGGATACAATATTTTAAAAAGTTACCTCACTTTTTTACACTGTGGTTTCCGGTGTTTTCTCTTCTGTTTCTAATAATCCTTCACATCTTAGGCATCTATTTGTCAGCTGAACTGAACAGTACTAATGTTTGTAAAGCACTGTCTACAATAACTCTGAGATTTCTTCAGTGATAATAATTTCAGGTCCCTCACTAGGTAGTTAGGCTTATGTTTCCTCATATAATTTGCTGATCATTTATCAGTATTTCTTCCATGATTTCAGGCATACCAGAGATAGAAAAGTAGACTAATGCCTGCTGAGAACTACAAGGGCATTGCCAGAGCATGCAGAGATGCAGTTAGAAATGCAAAGCTCAGCTCAAATTGAAATTGGCCAAAGATGTCAAAAACTACAACGAAGGGTTCTTCAGGCACACAAACAACAAGAAGAAACAGAGGGAAAATATTGTCCCACTGTGAAACAGGAGGGGTGAATTAGCCACCAAAAATGCTGAAAAGACAGAGGTTCTCAACACTTTCTTCACCTGTCTTTACCAGCACTGTTGGACCCCAGACCCCGGGAACAAAAATCCAGGTTGATGCAAAACAGCATCTGTGAAGGAAGGGCTGGTATGTGAACTATTACAGGAGCTTTACACTTGTGAATCAATGGGCCTTGACTATATCCATATGAGGGTGTTTAAAGAGCTGGCTGGTGTCATTGCAAGGCTGCTCTCCATAATCTTTGAGAAGTCATGGAGATCAGGGGACACACCAGAAGACTGGAAGAAGGCTAGTGTCACCTCCATCTAGAAGACGGTCTTAAAGGAGAATCCAGAAAATTATAGGCCCATCAGTCTTACTTCAGTCCCTGGGAAAGTTATGGAACGAGTCCTCCTTGGGGCTATCACAAGTCAAATGAAGCACATGATTGGGCAAAGGCAACATGGATTCAACAAGGGCAAATCATGCTTGACAAACTTGATGGCCTTCTATGACAAAGTGACATACTCAGTTGATGTGGGACAAGCGGTGGACATTGTCTACCTGGATTTCTCCAAGGCTTTTGATAGTTTCCCACAGCCTCCTCCTTGAGAAACTGAGGGGTTATGGTCTAGACAAGTGGTCTGTGTGGTGAGTGAGGAACTGGCTGACACTCTGCACCCCGAGGGTGGTGGTAAACAGCTCTTTTTTAACCTGTCAACCTGTCACAAGTAAGGTCCCCCAGGGATTGATATTGGGCCCAGCTCTGTTTAATATTTTCATAAGTGTTCTGGATGATGGGACTAAGTGCACCCTGATGAAGTTTGGCAATTATACCAAACATTGATACCTCTTGGAAGGGAGAGCCACCCTGCAGGAAGACCTGGATACACTGGAAGAGTAGGCTAACGAGAACCTTATGAAGATCAGCAAAGACAAATGTAAGGCCTTGCACCTGGGAAAACATAATCCAGGAGTGCAGCAGAGGCTGGGATCTTCCTGGCTGGGGATCAGCTCTGTGGAAAGGGACCTGGCGGTCCTGGTGGACAATAAGCTCAATATGAGTGAAGAGAAATGCAATGGATGGCAGTCTTCACCTCTACAGCTTCAGATGAATAATTTTGTTCTATATAGCACTAGACCAGTTGCTTCATTCTGCTGAAGTCTCAAAGATATTTAAATATAAATGTTAGATAATGTAAATATTAAAGGGTGATGCCAGAAACCATTGTAGGAACAGGTAATGCCAAAAGAGCTGATGTGACTACAATACCCTCCATCTTTAAGAATATCTTTTTTTCTTGTATCAATTATTTTCACATTAATTCTAGTTTCTTATAATAAAAAACAGTTGAACAACGTTACTTTGAATGTTTAAGCACAATTTGAAAAGAGAATTAGGGAAAATACAAGATAACGATGCTCTGTAAATACTTAAATATAATTGAAAAAAACCCTTATATTTTTGTCATGTAGTAATGCTACTATTATATCAACTTATTTATAGAGTAACTGTCTTATGAAATCATGATAATGACATACCAAATTAACACAGATAGTTGGTACATATTTTACCGGACAAGATTTTTCATTTATTTTCCATTTGAGGTGCCAAAATTTGTCAGCATCATTTCATGCATTTGGAAAGCTGTTCCTTCAACCATATATATATGTACAATATACTACAGGAACTGAAAGCAGGTAAGACTGACTTCTTCCTAGAAGAGCAACCTGGTCTAGTGAGAAGTGTCCCTGCCTATAGCAGGGAGATTGGAACTAGATGATCTCTAAGGTCCCTTCCAACCCAAACCATTCTATAATTCTATGATTCTATGATTCTATGATTCTATGATTCTATGTTTCTGAAATGTACGTTTAATCACAAAAGAAAATCAACCAGCCTGAATAAGGTAAGTATTGCCTAGAAACACATGCTCACAAGAGGCAGCTAAAATAATTAAGATCCTCATACTGAAAGATGGTTACAACAGTTGTATAAATTTATCCAGATTTTTTAGATGTTCTGTTTTTCCGGCACTCGTATTTCCTCTGTTTTGCTTCATATATGTACTTCAACTTTTTGAGCTCCTCAGACACTGAAATAGAAGAAGAGATTAAAATTATTTAAGATTCAGCCATTAACCATACAGTACAGTTTCATGGGTTCTTGTCCTAGAAATGAAATGTTAGCTGTCTCTTGTCAGTTAGTCTTTGATGTTTTACACACATACACAGAATAATAAAGATGTATTGATTGACTTCTGTTGAGGTTAACCTTAAGATTTGTTACACTGAGCAAAGAGCACTGACTTAGTCAAGACAAGGAAGGAGAATCAATATCTTATGTTAATCAAAATATCAAGACATCTCTTGATAGGCATGGAATTTACTTATATTTGAAACTTGGTTTTGTAATGAATGAAAATCAAGAGGTGGAAGTATAACAACTTTTTCTAATTGTTTAAAGAAAAGAATAAAAACGTTTCTGCACTAGTGAATGGCTTGCCAATAATGATTCCATGTCAGGGAAACTGAACATTTGAGTGTGATGATTGTCCCAAAACATAGTTTTATGACCTTGGAAAATGAAAAAAGTGAAACTTACCACTATACTTTAGTGTTTTTGTATGCTCCAAAGTTTTCTACTGAGCTGTGAGGTTAGTCAGAAACAGACAAACAGAAAACATCCATTTTAAATGAGAGCAGGATTGGTCTTTCTTTTGAAAATTCTTATTTAGAAAAACCCAAAAAACTAACAAAACAAAACAAACCTCATGTGTCTGAACAAGATAAACCACTTTATGGAGGTTATTCCAGGTCTAATCCTTGGGGGAAAAAAAAAAAAAAAAAAGAAACCCCACACAAACTAGGCTCCTCCATTTTTTCATTCACAATGTATTTAATTCAGTCAGTTCATACAATGTAAAATTTTCTGCATGAAAGTTAGTGGATTGGAAGAAATGCAAAAGATCTGATCATCTTCAGTACTCTTAAAATTCCTTACTATGCGTATGAGAAAGAATAAATATTACGTAGGGTTCTAATAACAATAAAAATAATCACCAAGATTCCTTAAACATCTGCTTTATCAAGCTTTTCTTCTCCAGAAGTTATAATGGAGTCACAAGCAGTTATTAATAATTCTGCAAATACAAATCTGTAGTGGTTAAGCACCCAGGTTAGGATCCTAGGTTAGCATCTCTCACGTCAGGGCAGAAGTCCAATCTCATCTCCCTTCTACCTGATGAACACGACACAGTCACTAAACAAATTTTGCCCTATGAATAACTCACTTTTGTACCTGATGTCTCTGAATTTAAGTTTCCCAGTTTATGACTGTTTTCAGAAGACAAGACTGTCTTACTTCATTTTTCAAGAAAAGCTGCACAAGCCTACTGTCAAAATACCAAACTATCAACCCCATATTAACAGAGCCTTTCACATACAAACACTCTCGAGTCAAGCAACTCAGGTGTTTCAGTAGCCCATCTGTGTGTTTTCCTGCCTAACATGAGGTGATTCTTTACCCAGCTTGTGCATGTGTCTGGGTTACCCTGCTGCACGGCAAAGGATGCCAATCTGGATTACATTTTGGGTGACAGACAAATGAGCATCTATCACTTCTGGTCCTCTTTTGTCTAATATTTTTTTTGCTTCTGACCTATCTGAAAATAAATTTTACCCTTATTTGCTGATGAGCAGATGGAAGGAATCTTCCACCTTCCACATTTTTTGACAGTCACAAATGCCTTCTCAGAACATATTTATTGTGAATTGTTTTCTCTTACTGTCTTGTTGGAAGCATTATGTTGTGGAAAACCAAGCAGGAATTACCAGAGGTATCTGCACCTAAGTGGATGATAATCAGTAACTGCAAAAATTAGACAGAACACGGGAAAAAAAAGTAACATTAATTCATTGTAAAAAGGTAATTCTGCAATGTCTCGGTTTCCTGAAATAGGAGTAAATAATGGTATGAGGAGAACAAATATATTGTTTGTTGAAAACCCGTGTATTTAGAATTTGTATCCCATACTCACCAACTCTCATAGACTGTGTGTTAAGGGTTACTTAGAAGTGTTTTACTACTGCTGAGACAGAATAAATGCCTTAACATTATAACTAAAGATCGTTTCAATTACATACATCAGCAGTAGCTAGTTATGAATAACTATGCAAATCACGTGTGCAATGTCTAATAAAAACATAGTATAATGCCAGGGCCTTATTAATAGAAATAAATATCAGAGGTAAAAATAAACTCATCTGTGCACCCACCCAGAAGACATGAAATGTATAGTTTTTCAGAGATCTTAGTCAGATCTTGTGAGGTGCTCCAAAAGCAATCCTTGCAATGTGGAGTTCCTCAATGCCCTTTTAAGATTTCACAATCTGCAGGTGGTCCTCTGCTCCCACTTCTCCCTTCCTCTTCCTCCGCCCCCACTTTCCTCATGTCTCAGGAAAAGTGTACTCCAGCCTTCACTGGCTATAAACAGACAAAACTGACACACGGTCAATAGTATTTTAGGGCCTGCAAGTTGTGCTGAATATTCATCTGGCTTTTTTTTTTTTTTTAGCTTCAAAGAGAGTTGTTTTTCTATCTCTCCATAGCCGTCTTACTATAATTCATGCAAGGCAAGAAAGTCAAGAAAGACAAGGAAGACCTGAACATCCAGGATTTCTTCTCTTCTTTGACAGGCAGTAATGCTGTTCCTAAGTGCTGCCACTTTTCACCCACAGAAAAGAATATTTTCTGACCTGCATGACTGTCAAAAACGGACACATACGAATGAGCTCTGTGTAGGCTGAGAACTGCAATATCAAAGCACCATTATTTACACACCCTACCTGAAAACACTGGTCTTAGGCACCCCTCGCCTTGTCTCCTGCTCTGTTTAACCCCAGGCCACACAGCATAGCTCACTAATTGTGGAATGCTATTTTGAATACAAGGTTCAAATAGCAAATTTAAACTGTAGATTTAATCTTCCCAGCGCTGTTGAGATGTATGTAATTTTCTTCCACAAAAGCTGAACAAAGGGATGGTATGACATTATGATTGTGTAAATCTGCTTTCAACACCTCCATTGTACAAAGTGTAGTCTCAATGATTGAATAGCAACAAACAAAAGTCTCTCTTCAATTAAACCTCTGTGACTCACAAACACACAGAAAGCTTCATCTAACATATCTGCTATAATTAGATTCCTCCTTTAAGGTAAAGTGCTTTTGTTTTGAAACATCTTTGGATAATCCCTGAAAATACCCTACATTATAAAGATCAGATAACTCTTTTGTTCTGAACCATCCTTTAAAGAAAAGTCAGAATTTTTCATTGGAGCTGTTTAAATGCAGCTACAAAATTACACACACACACAAAATTAAAACTAGCATGGAGTTTTGCAGTTATCACATGTCTATCCATCACAATTCAGCACCTATAATAAACTGATATGCAGTAGGCAAATGACAGTCTAAGTTATAAAGTATTTCAGCAGTGTTAGCTACATGGGCAACAAAACCAGTATGTTGCCATTTTCCGCAATTGAACAAATTTAGTGGAAGCTTAAAATAACTTTAAAATGAGAAGTAGATATAGTACGTAGTAAGAAAATCTGTAAAATATTCATTGTGCAGCAACATTCAAAGGCAGTGGAACATCAGTATTCATTGTTCAGTATCACATATGATAAATATAACTATTCTATAACAGAAACATTACCTTTTTGTGTAAAAAGATAACATGGGATGTTATCCTTGAGGCTTTAATATGCCACATTCTTTCTCATACAGACATGCAAATCTTCTGCACACAGGCAGTACAGAACTTCTTCAGTTTTAAGAGTTATTCCCTTATAATCAAAGTGGTGTGCCAGATATTCACTCACATGAAAAGATGAGGGGGGCAAAGCAATGTTCTCCCCTCAGTCCAGGAGAGGTGCTTTTATACTTGTATTATATTCCTCAGAGTTTTCCTTCACCCATTGCTCCAAGCAGCCCCAAGATGCGCAACAGAAGATTGAGGATACAGCCAAATAGATTTGGCTGACTCTTGCATTTATATGGCAATGCTTAAGGTTTTTAGGACAGCCAGCGGTGTTTGATTCTGGCCTCCGTAGGACTGGTCTAGAATGCCTTTGTCTCCTAGGAAAGGTGAAAAAACAACATCTCAAAGCTCCTCCCAGCTTACTTCTTTCCAAGATTCAGAGAGGGGACTTTCCTGTCTCCTATGCTGAAATACTGGCCCAATATTGCAGCACGCCCGAAGTCATGGTAGGAAACAACAGTCCTCCTATTACTATTGATGGAGAAAGATCTGAAAAGAACCAGATGGTGGAGATTTCTTCTCATAGCTGTGGGCAAGGAAAGGCTCCTTCCTGTTCTCGTTTTGTGCTGTTTTTATTCCACTGCAGCTGCCAAAATATTTTCAGGGGTCTACAGGCATAAGTGGCCTGCTTGCCCCCAGGGCTGGTGCCACTCAGCCCCCTTGTAGCCTTTCCAATCTTCTCTACAACAAGGTGTGGAACCCACCTGGGAAACCACATAATCTGGTGTCTTTTTCCTGCCTGTGTAGAAAAGATTCATCTAAATACATCATTTTCCATCTACAACTCAACATTGCTACTGTATTTGACAATTTTTGTCCAAGTGAATGAAGTACTTTCTCTCCAAAGGTTATCTCTTTTGTTCTGCAAAATGGTAGTAGAAGGACTACAGAATAAAAACAGTCTTATTTTCAGAGACCACACAGGCATCACTCATGCTTGTTTTACTTTTTTGGTCCTACAGTCACTGTAGCCATTGGTGGCATGAATTATTTTCTTTTTCCTTTACACTAGCCACTTTCAGAACCTACCTGTGAGTGTCTTTTGCAGTATTTAAATGATGCTATCTTTCCAGAAGCTCTCTTCAAGCCCTCTTCCCCTTTACTGATATATAGGTCATGCTCTGATGCACAAAGCTCCAAATGAAATGGAGTTGAACCAATAGTAGATCAAGGTGTGCTACAGATATACAATAATTATTATATTATTTAGTTATGTATTTTGTTATTTGTTATTTTTTATTTGTGAAAGGGTACGTTAGAATAAAAGTCATATCAATAACAGAAGGAAATGTGCAATTGTTACATCAGCAAGTGTCAGGTTAATCATTTCCTGTTCCCTGAATCATTGCAAAATGTTTATTGTTCCCATTCTATTGCTGTTGGTAAAGCTTCTGGCAACCTTAGATATGTACTTAAAACAGAATAAAATCTTTATTTTAAAAATATTTTTATTCTTTCTTCTCCAAAAGGGGAAAAAAAAAGTAAAGGGACTTGCCAGCTACACAAATATTTAAAAGACACATTGAGATAAAATAATATCATTTATTCCAACAAGGGAATGTATTCTCTACAAAAAAAAATTGAAAAGAAATTGGTGCTATTTTGTTTACAGAGGCCTGAGTTCCAAAAACATTATTCCTTAGTCCTTGAGGAAGTAATATACTCTCACCCTTAAAACGCTGTAAGTAGTCGATAATCCATTATTACAGTAAGCTGTACACTCACACAGTAATTATCTAATAACCGCTTATAAAAGACCGTAGCTTCCTAATCTGTTTATAATTATCATTTCAATGATCCTGTGCATTAATGTCTGACCTTCAGCAACTCTGACCTGATCTTAATTAGCTTTAATATCAGATCATCACTATATAAGAAACTAGCCATGACCAAATGAATGAACCCCAGGTACAGTTAATTTCTGGAGCAATTATCTTTTCATGTAGGGAGATTTAAATGATTATCTGCACAATTTCACACAGTTTTATGTAATTCTGTGACATTATAAATTCTGTTTTAAATCATATTTCAAAGGCATGGCTCAGCAGACTGGCTTCATATAGGACACTAAGCTATCAGGATAGTATATCATACTACCAGTGTATAAGAGTAGATGATTTTTGTGTCATTATTTTCAATTACGCAAAGTGTATTTCACAAAGTGATAAACTGTAGCTGAAATATATAAATATGTGCCAAGGTAGTCTAGGGGCTAGTGACATCCAGTATAAATTGTATGTCATTTTAAATAAATGTTACATTATATTACAGTAGTGTAAGTAATTGATAATACCATATGTGTTAAAGCAAGATTAGAAAATTCTAAAATGTGTGTTGGTAATATGCATGCAGTATTTACAATGCATTTGAAGCTGAGTATAATTTATCATATTAAAAAAACCTACTGTATAAAAAATGAGAATACCACAGAAAATATTTGAAGCTGTTATTTAACTCACAATTATGCAGTATTAAGGGCATAGAGACTATTTAGTGTGTTATTAAAGTACCCAAGCTTCTGATTTATAGTTTAGTCTGGCTGGAACATAACACAAACCTTCATGCCATCCCAGCTATTTGCTTCATGCTTTTCTACACACACACAAACACGCACACACTAGTGGGAAAATTCAGTCTTTCAGATAAACAAAGTAATCTAAGATTCAGAAGACTTCTGCAACCAATACATGAGTGTGCCACCTTAGTGCATTTTTTGAATAATCCATCTCTGGGAGACACTGGTATGTATTTTTCCAGGTTTTTCAGGGACACATATTTTACTCAGTTTGGGGAAAAAAAAAAAAAAAAAAAAAAAAAAAAAAGTATAGAGCAGCCTTTTTATTTCAGAATTTGCAAGGCAGTTGCATGAAGCATTTCAACAAGCATATTATTTACTGTCCTTTCTTAACACAATTTATCAAAGTTAACTATTGAACCTTTTTTTTTCAGAGCTCTTTCAAATGCTAACATTTCCTACCTATAAGCCAAAACATTTGTCCTACAGCCATCAGATGAAGATAGCAGCCTGATGAGGGTGATAGATTTGAAAGGTAATTTGAATGGAAGATGTTGTGTACATCCTCTTAGTGATGCCACAATGACAGCTCAGACAACCTTTCCGTGATATATCACCCAGGGAACCCGAAAAGAGTATATTTAACTAGTGGTATTGCCTTCTTATCACATTTTTCTTTTCCTTTAATTATTATCTTCATTTTATGTTATGTCTAGTTATTTATAAATATCAAAGATAGTCAACAGATGTCTTGTCTTACCATTTAAATAAGTCAAACATTCAGTAAGTGATGTATAAAGTCAGACAATTAGTATCCACAAGCTAAATAAACTATAGAAATAATTCTTCGAAATTATCAAAAAAAGTGATTGCAAGGAAATCCTAGCCAGCTTTGTGATCAAATGGAACCATCTGTTATCCTCTTTACAGGACTATTTCTTTTCTTTTTCACTTCCTTTCCATATACGCACATATTTAATTCCTTAATATATTTAAAATCAACCATGTGCTTTATAGGTCCTGGCAATTTTCTCCTCTACACTTTCAGCATATTTCTGTCAAGGAAAAAATTGTCTCTACCTATATAAAAGACTGAATAGTTTAAATCATTAAATAAACTTCAGCCATTTTAAAGGTTGATGTTTTGAAAAGCTACAATGATTTGTTTTCATAGAAAATGAAATATTCTCTTTAAAAATACTGGAATATATATATTCTTATAATATTATCTTCTTGCTCAAAAAATCTTTTCTGTTTTAGATCTTCTGTCCTGTATTTCATTTTCATATCTTACAGTTGAGATACACATATGGACACTTCAGGAGGCTTAAAATCAAAATCAAATTCCTCTCTTCTTCAAAAGAAAGTAAGTCTATATTTTAATCAAAGACATTTAAGGAGAATACATATTTCCTTCTTTTTCACATTTGATAATTTTAGCGTGAAATCTTGCTTTTTTCCTCCCATACATTCCACATTAAAAAGTAATTTAGTAAAAGCTTATATGAATATTAAGACATTCATTCATGGATTTTAGAAGAGAGAGTGAGAGCAGACACACCTTCTAATCAGCAAGAGCTGGAAGCATTTAATTTGTGTAGAGACAAAGGCATCCAGGCTTTTTGGTACAGTTTACGCTTACTTTGGAAGAGAAGTAGGTACCTGGAAACTACACTTTCTTCCATAAACCCACACACATACAGATGAGTCTTTCATCTTCTTCTTCTGGAGAATATCAAGCCAGAGGCAGATAGATTTTGGACCTAAATTGTAATTACAATATTTCTCATGAGTCAGATATGTCTCGCATAAGGCTCAGTGCCACACACTACAAATTCTTCTAGCATATTAACCCACGCCTTTATTAATCGGTTTGTCAGAAAGCTGGTATATGAAAGAGGATGATAAAGAAGTATTGTTAGAGGTAAACAAATAAACAGAAATGCGCTGGAAAATGATGACATAGGTCTTGTGTAAGTCCAAACAAATAGCATTGGTTTTCTTTTAATTTTTGGGAGGCAGGTCATACATTCAAACTGAAGTATAACTCTTAGAGTTACTTAGCTTAGAAGTTGTTGAAAAGAGGGATCATACATTTGTTTCATGTTTACTCAGTGCCTAGTATAACAGAAAGCCAGTGTGCAATGACAGGTCACAAAGTCTACTGTAAAAAGCATCCCATTTGCACTACAAATCAGTTATATAATGGGTTGAAGAAAATTACCTCAGTTTTCAGGTATGTGCTAAGGAGCTTGTAATGATGACCTACAGGTGTATACAATGCAATATTGTTCAGAACTGTCTAGAAAGTATTCATATATGGAACTGAACTTATTTAGTTATGACAAACATTCACTTCATGAAGTTATGTTCTCAGGAGCTAATGAATGGAGGATACATAGGCAACATTTGCTGTAGCTCATACTTATCAATGTCAATTCTTCTTCAGTTAATGTGTTTTCCAGACTCGTGAGTAGCCAGTCTATACACAGGACACACGCAAGCCTGGTACTATCTCTAAGAGTGGGTCTGCCTCATAAAAGTTTAACTCTAATCCCAGCTAAGCATGCAATTTGAAGTGCTCTTACCAGTCTGTGATTTCAGATGACTATGTTCATTGCATTACTTGTAGTTCTTTGTCTAGATGGCAGGGAAGGGGATTTGACTTCACGGAGGAACTTTTCCAAGAGTGCAGGAGGTATGCTGAAGCTTCAGGCAGTGCCTTGAACAGTGGGGTTTGTTCCCTAATGGAAATTTATTTTTGGAATGAAACAAGGCTGAAGGCTTATATTTGCTTTTAGGCAGAGAAAAGAAACAGACATCTGAGACTTCTACTGGTTTTGTATTGTTACTTCTGTTTTTGTTTTTAAAATTACTTAACAAGATCTGTCATACCTCAGAAATTTAGACTCAGGTGAGCTTGTTTCAGTACTGTGGAAAACAGTTTTTGAAACATCTTAACATTGTTTTTAGGTATTTCCCCAAAGGCTGCAGTCTTCCTTTTGAATTGAGGTTTTACTGAGATGAAAAGAAATTCTCTCTCATTGATCCCCATAGGAAAGGCATTTGTCTTTGAACTCTATTTTTAGAGATGTTTTAACACATATTTACACTTGGGGGGATATGGATAAATGTAGTTTTGTTTAAAATTAACATGTTTTTGTTTACTTTATAGGCAGGTAGAGTTCAGGATTTGTACATGAACTCAGCTAACATATACACCTCCTGAGAGCCAATGTTTCCTTTGAAGAATTTCCTTCTTACCTGCATGCTCCACCCTGCTGGCCTAAGAGTGGTGGATAGGGAAAAGAGTTTCACATGTGTTATTATTACAACTCAGGAGTGTCACTCAAAATAAGGCTCCTGAAACTACACAGAGTTGTGTTGAATTCAATCGTTCATTCATTCTACATCTGTCAACCAATAGCATTGTGGAATGACCCTGTGACTTTTACAACGGGACAATGTAAAAGGTTTTGATCAACTTCTATGAATCATCTTCATATTTTTTAAGTTTCAGTGTAAGATTTTATCTATTTTTTCTGAAGGCTCATTAGCTGCATGCCATATGTACTGTTTGAATTAGAAGGGCTATGCCATGTTGTGACCCCTGTTTCATACTGACCTAACAGAAAAGTGAATCAGGCTATAAATTTTTAAGCTTTATTTGTTGAACACCAAGACTGAAGTTTCATGCCTAGGACTTCTCTGTAAAGGGAAGACAATGTTAGGAAGTCAGGTCTTAACATACCAGGTATGCCATCATGATTTCATCGACAGAGTCCTTTTGCTTGTGATAGGTCTTTCCTGGGAGATATCCCCCTTCACTTTCACAGCCTACAGTTAGATTCCTTGTAACTTCAGGACACATATACATGGAAAACTCTTTTGTAATGTATAACAGGTGTGAATTTAATGCATCCTTTCTAGTCAGGAGTAATTTGCCATGTCAGCAATGTTAACACAATGTGAGATGAAAGTAGACAAAGTTACCTTGCAGACTGTGAAGATCCACATGGTAGTCATCTGTTGCATGACTCAGCTGCACATGTGTTTCTGCTGTGTGCAAATGACCTCTCATAGTACACAGATCTCATACACTGACAACAGGTACTTGCTTGTGGCTTCTGCCATTAAATTCATGTACACAAGCCCACAAAATCTCACTGTTATGTGATAAGGGCTAGAATGTTTAAGTGAATTAACTAACAATGTGTAAATAAGTCTAGCATAGTAGCTGCAGCAGATGCTGGATTTCACTGGAAAATAATGCCTCTTAGAAAAGGAAGGAGGCATGAAAGGACTTTTAGGTCATCAAGCCCAGTTCTCTTCCACTGGTTACTCTATGGTAATTAAAATACCTCCTCCTATTTCCTAATCTTGTTAATGTCCTAACCTTCTTCGTGGCCATGCAGTTCTTTGACCAAAACTGTATTTAAGCTTATGTAATTCTATTATTGTGATGGGTTAGCCCTTGGCTGGGGCCAAACCACACACACCCACTCACACAATTCCCCACCCCCCACCCAAAGATAGAGGAGAAAGTTAAAGGGGTAAAGGGGAAAAGAAAAGGACTTGTGGGTTGAGATAAGGACAATTTAATAACTAAACTACAATAATATTGAAAATAATACTATATACAAATATACAAATGAGTGATACACAGTGATACTGCCCCCCCACCCGATGACCAAAGGCTCAGCCTGTTCCCAGCTAATGATCCCAGAGCAGGGAGAGTCCATCCCGGAACCACACTCAGAATTCCCCCAGGAAGGGGGTGCATCGCTCCCGGAGGCACTCACAGAACGGAGACAACAGTCCGAGTGTCCCAGACCGAGAGCTGACCGGGGTGTGGGGGGCGAAAGTGACCACCTGGCCCCCGCTAACAATCCCGGAGAAGGGAGGGTCCCGAAACTCACAGAACGGAGACAACAGTCCGAGTGTCCCAGACCGAGAGCCGACTGGGGTGTGGAGGTGGGGAAGGCCTTGGGAGAGCGATCCAGAGCCAGAAGAGATCCAAAACTGAAAGGACCCTGGAACAGAAAGGGATGATCTTCCTGGGGGTCCTCACCTTTATACTGGGCATGACGTGTATGTTATGGAATAGATTATTGGTCACTCTGGTTCTCAATCTAGTAACCGAAGAACAAATCCTGGGCTAGTAGCTGGGGCTGTGCACTCCCATCCCCCCCGCCCTGTCTGCAAAGAGCAGAGAAGCTGAAGGACCTTGAAATATCCTAGCAACAATTATAAACGTCCCTTTCTTATCAACTCTTCTTCTGAGCACAAATCCAAAACACAGCCTCTTGCTAGCTATTATGAAGAAAGTTAACTCTGTCTCTGCTTAACCCATGACAATTATGTGATTCTATGACCTTTTTTCCAGTCTATCTTCTGCTCTTCCATCCTTCTCCTGGTGCACCTATAGACAACAGCAGTCCATTTTAATATCCTCTTACCTCTTATTTTGCTAAAACAAGCAACCTCATTCCTTTAACTCTTTATCAGTTGTCTTCTCCATTCTGATTACTATAGAGGTCCTCTGCATTTTATTGGTGTAATTCATCTTCAGAATGGATAATTGTAATCATATACTGTGTCCAGAAATAACTTGTCTGATATATCAAATGATTGTATTTGTACAGGAGAAAAATCAGTAGTTCAAATTTCAATTTTGATCCCATTCAAAAAACTTTGAGTTCATCTTATTCTTCTTAGGTGATATTTCAATATTGCTTTGTATTATCATTTAATTTCATCAGTACCCTCTGTTTTGTGCTAAGTCATTAATGTCAGCAAACATTCTGCCCCAGGCATGATCCCTGGGTACCTAGCAGCTTCTTTCTGATTTCTAGCGCTAATTACTATCTTCTTTACTTTTGCTAAAATATTTACTGCACATCATGATATCAATACCTCTCCCCAATGCTGTTTCAGAGTAAAGAAAAAAAAAAAAAAAAAGGTTTGATTAAACATGCTTTTTAAGAGTACTTGTTAATACGGAAAGCTAGAAAGTTACTGACGAGACTGCTTGAAGTTAATAGAGTGCTAGTACATCACATTCAGACCAGATCTGTCTGGTTTTAGTTAGATGCCAAATATATTCAATAACAAAGTTAATTTTTACATTTTGTCTCATTGCAAGAGGAAATTAATAAAAGCCTGCATCATGAGTCTCTTCCCAACTGCCAGGATGGAAAGAGTAAAGCAAAAGTTCTGTAGAGGTGCAAGAGAAAGTGATAAAGTGCATGAGAAGTAGAATTAAAGAGTAAGCTTGCCTTTGGGCTTCCACTAGAAAGAGACAGCCAGTAAGACAGAAATGGAACACATTTGCCTACTGCAAACCAGGAGCCCGGTGGCTTCTTTAGAGATTTGTGTGGCCACCTATTTTTTCAGGCTTGTTAGGTGCTCAGTCATCTCTGCTGATGTTTTTTCCCTCCTCACTATTTTAATTTATCACGTCTTCCATCATTTCAAATTATGTTTTTGAGAAGCTGATGATAGATGTTTTCCACCTTTATTTCTTCCACTCCACCACTGGGCCTCCAGGACTTTCTCCCTCCCTCCTACCTTCTTATGCTGCTGCTTCTGCTTGCCTTGCAGACAGCATGTCTCCCATTCTGCTGCATAGTAGCAACTGCCAGCTGTTAGATTGTAACTGCATTGCCAAGTTGTGTTCACAGCAGTACCAAAGAGCACAGAAATTAAAGTACTGGTAGCTCTATATACAGATATTCTCAACAGTCACTCCTACCTGTGGAACTAAAGCTGTTGTAGGAACAACTGGAAATTTTACTAACACAAGGCTCTCCAGCTCTAATTACATGATATTCCAGATTCTGAATGCAGCCCTTGAGTGCCATCAGAATGCACTCATCAACTAATCAACTGACCATGTCTTTCTAATGCTACAGCAAGAAGAAACAATAAATTAATCCTGCTTGAAATTCATTAGATAAAAATGGAAATATGGAACCACCCATTTACATCAAAAATATTTTCAAAATATGTATGTATTTATGAAATTATTCTAATCCATCTCTTGCAGTTGTTGAAATAAGGAATGAGTGTATCCTATTTACTGTTGACTAATTAGAACAAATTATCATGTTTGACCTGTGAGCGGAGTTGCTTCTAACACGCAACTGGAAAAGCTGTCCATTCTACACCCACAGTTTTACTGTGTTTTGCTGTAGATGGTACCTGGAAAGAATGGTTGTAAATGTCACTGGGAAGGACTGGTGGGAAAGGAGACTGTAATGAAATGGACACTTCTTATTTTAGAAATGTGTCAAAGACACTTGGAGACAGAGGAAACTAGGAAAACTAAGAAGGCCACATATACTAGTTCATAACCATGCCAATTTAAAATACGACTTTGAAATACAAATTTGTATGCATTATGATTGAAATTCATCACTGCTGTAATTATATTTATTTGAATAAATAAAGGACTAGGGAATCAATTCAGAAAGAATTCTGTGGTTCAGTTGAGAATCGAGGGGCTGTACACTGCATTAAAGTTTCTTTTTTGTTTTTGCTTTTTAAAGCACTAAAACAAAAGTAGATCAGTAGAATTGGAAGTTTATTTTACAGGTGATTTACACTGCTCATACAGCTGCATAATATTTGTGTGCCCCACTATTTGTTTATTCTATATAATGAAAACCTACTGAAGTCTCAGATTGTTAAAAAATAGGAAGACACTTCAGTTTAATTGTAATCCAAATTATTCACTGTGTGTTTCTTGTAAAATTTTCCAGTGGGGGATAAAAGAAGCATGCAGGGTTGTGTCAACACTGAGTGTTAACCATGATTCAAGAACCCAGTCTAATGTTAACTAAAAATCAAAACAATACAAAACAAACCTAGATTTGCTGAGATGCAGAAGACACTGACAAGATGGAAGTCACTCCTACAATCTTGGTTAGCTCTACAATACCAAAGTCAGAGGTATTTCTGTTGACTCTGTAGACGATTAAGCATGTTCTTCCAAAGGTTTGCTTCAGATGTTGTTATTATGTTACATTTGATTTTTTTAAAGGAGTAGAATATCAAATACGGATTTTAAAAAATTCATATTCATACAGATGCCAATCAGTTAACTTCTGTCTCCATAAAGCTGCATTTAAAATTATTCTCCAAGGAACTCCTTTTAAGTTAAATTCCGTAGTTTCATATATATGTTTTATGACAGCTTCATATAGGCCCAGTCACTTTGCCTTTATAAAAAAATGAATACCGTCTTTACATTGTGCACACTCTGTACTGTTTATTTTTATTTTAAAGTCAGATTGAATGTAATATATTAAAAACACTTTAATCATTTAGCTATAAGAATTCACTCAATAGATTTTTTCCTCTCTTTTTAATAGGACTTTCTGAACAGAGTTCTTTTGATCTTCTTGACTGCTTTCTATATTATAAGCCTAATCCTATATTTAAACATTTTCCTACATTTCATCAAACACTCTGATTTAAATTTTCCTTAATCTAGCTAGGCATATTAATCTACTCCTTCACATTGTAGAGCATGTCATTTCATTTAAAAATAAATAAAAATAAAAATGGTTAATGAAATGACTGCTACAACACATTTGAAAATACTCCACAATTTAGCATCACAAAAAGTGAACATTTAAGGATTCTCCTTCTAAATGCCACCCTAATTAAAGGAACTGTTCCTTTTAAATGCACTTTTTTTCACATGCATAAGAGGCCTTATTCAAATGAAGGGGAAGACCTTTCACATACATGAAGCTATAATAGAGAGCTTAGCATAACTTCACCTGATTTTCAATGCAAATGGCAGAGGAGAAGTTAGTGTGTTGATGCAGATTATGGTTTATCCTTCTCACACACCACAGAATTCTTCACGCTCTGGAAATATTTTGCTTATCAGTGAGAAGCAATGATCAACACCTCGCACCCCCAATCCCAGAGAGACTTGGAAAGTAAGATCATCAATATTCAGATATAGTCAGATTCTCACGGTTCCAGACTATTAATTTGCTCCTAAACTGAAGGTTTACTGTACAATTTGCAATATAAACATTTTACTGCTACATATCAAATATCAAATAGAGTCATTAAGAGACAACTTAACAATGTTATGTTGGCAAAAAGCAGCAATCGGTATTTAAATCCATTATATGCAGGGACACTGTTCCTTTTACTCTTCATTGAAAAAATTTATTACTTTAATTTTCTCTGTACAAAAATCACAATGAAGGAAGAGATTTTTATGCCTGATAGGGCAGATATTCTCAAATTAGACTTAACAAGTGCATATATTGTTCACAACCCTTTAGTCAGCTTCTATATTCGCTTTCTACGAAAGCTTGAAGTCATTGTTCATGTCACACACAGGTTCTCCTTCCTCTGTAAACAGGCACTATCTATTACACAATAGAGGAAAGAGATGAGATGCAAAACCACACCAAGAATCACAGCTCAGAACCAAATTAATTGATGCTAACACTACCTTGGACTAGCATCTCTGACTGCTCATGAGCAGCGTTACACTTGAAGAGGAGAAGTATATGTTTGGTGTGCAATTTTCACGAGGTTTCCTGACCATCTTGCTGGACTCGGATAGCTCTAGCTGTCTTTCAAAAGAAGTGAAAAAGAAAAAAAGAAAGAAAAGGAAAACTAAAAAGAAAATTTAAAAAAAAAAAAAAAAAAGGTCTCCTCTCCTCACTATTCAGGCCAAAAATTTTCCCCTTTCTGTTGGTGTCAATCTTCTATAGAATAAAGTGGTAGGATTTGAGTTAGATATTTGCTTAGGACATCATAGTGATGAAATTGCCATTTCTAGCATTTATTGAGGTGTAACTCCCAAGAGAGGGAAGTCTTTTAAGAAATTAATAATGGAAATGTTTCTGCAACAGATTCCTGACATGCTTCCACTCTAGCTTTGTTTGTAGTGATGGGCTGACATAAGGGATAATTATCAAGTATTAATAAACCTGTTACACGTGGATATTTTATACACACAGCCTGTCACCAAGATCTTCCAGCTGGATACCAAGTCATTCTGTGAGCTATTTTACCTCTTTCAAGCTGTCCCAAAAGACAAAGCTGGGACTTGGCAACAACTAGAGCAGGGAGGACACAGTTTTCCCAGTTCCTCCAGAATGTGAAAAACAGACTGCTGGTCTTCAAAAGTTTGAAACAAAATACTCCAAGACTTTAAGGATAGTTGTAAAAAAACATAGAATTTGAAATTAATCAAAGCAGGGGTCTATGTGCTCTGCTTGAAAAGCAGAGATTTTGTTTAGTCAGCAATTTAAATGAGGAGAAAATTGTTTAGTCAATAATTTTCAAAGTGGCTGTACTTTTGATGATCCTGAGTTTGGCTCAGAAGGGGTCCAGAAGAGCTCTGACTTGTAATTTTCCATGTTCAGTAAAGGTCATGGGGACACTATTTTCTGTAGTGGAGGCATAAGGAAGTCAATTAATATTCACTTAATGTTCCTGGTTAACAGGGGAAGTCCCAGAAGACTGGAAA